>NC_080381.1:42818271-43068277 GCF_014773155.1 Arachis stenosperma | reverse complement strand
GAATATATCTAATATGGTCCATTCTGAAAACATGTCAGATGGAATCTTTTGGTCAGCTGCTTGTATCTTCCCAAGCTTCATAGGGATTCACCATCTTTTTGTTTGAAGGTTTGAACATCCACTCTCAGCTTGCTCAGCTTTTGAGGAGGAAAGAATTTATCCAAGAAGGCTGTGACCAGTTATCCCAGGAGTCCAGGCTATCCTTAGGTTGTGAATCCAACCATATTCTAGCTCTGTCTCTTACAGCAAAAGGGAAAAGCATGTGTCTGTAGACTTCAGGATCAACTCCATTCGTCTTTACAGTCTCACAGATCTGCAAGAACTCAGTTAAAAACTGATAAGGATCTTCAGATGGAAGTCCATAAAACTTGCAGTTTTGTTGCATTAAGGCAACTAGCTGAGGTTTCAGCTCAAAGTTGTTGGCTCCAGTGGCAGGAATGGAGATGCTTGTTCCATCAAATTTGGACGTTGGCTTTGTGAAGTCACCAAGCATTCTCCTTGCATTATTATTATTTTCGGCTGCCATCTCCTTCTCTTATTCGAAAATTTCTGAAAGGTTGTTTCTGGATTGTTGTAATTTAGCTTCTCTTAATTTTCTCTTCAGAGTCCTTTCAGGTTCTGGATCAATTTCAACAAGAGTGCCTTTTTCCCTGCTCCTGCTCATATGAAAGAGAAGAAAACAAGAAAAGAAAGAGGAATCCTCTATGTCACAGTATAGAGATTCCTTTATGTTAGTAGAAGAAGAAAAGGGGTAGAAGAATGAAGAAGAATTCGGATTTTTAGATGGAGAGAGGTGAAGAGAAGTGTTAGTAATTAAATAATTAAATAGAATAAGAAAAGAGAAAGAAAATTTCGAAAATAATTTTGAAAAAGAGATTAGTAATTTTCGAAAATTAGAGATAACCTGTAATTAAAATTAAAACATGAAACAATTAGTTAATTAAAAAGAATTTTTTGAAAAAGAGAGAGATATTTTCAAAAATAGAAGAGGGAGAAGTAGTTAGGTGATTTTGAAAAAGATAAGAAACAAACAAAAAGTTAGTTAGTTGATTGAAAAAGATATTGAAATTAAAATTTTTAAAAAGATAAGAAGAAAAGAAGTTAGATAAGATATTTTTGAAATCAAATTTTGAAAAATATAAAATTTTGAAAAGGGATAAGATAAAAAGATAAGATAAAAGTTTTAAGAAAAAGATATTTTGAAAAAGATTTAATTTTTAAAATGACTTTAAAATAACAAGAAACTACAAGATAAGATTCTAGAATTTAAAGATTGAACCTTTCTTAACAAGAAAGTAACAAACTTCAAATTTTTGAACCAATCACATTAATTGTTAGCTAATTTTCGAAAATTAGATATAAAAGCTAAGAAAAAGACTTTTTGAAAAATAATTTTTAAAATTTTCGAAAATAATAAAAAAAATTGAAAAATATATGATTTTTGAAAAAGATTTTGAAAAGATAAAATTTTTTAAAATTGAAATTTTGACTTGACTTGTAAGAAACAACTAATTTTTAAAAAGAGTAAAGTATTGTTTTTGTCCCCAACGTTTGGGGTAAATCTCAAAATTGTCCCTAACGTTTCAATCGTCCTATTTACGTCCCTAACGTTTTAAAATTGACTTAATGTTGTCCTGCCGTTAGGGATCCGTTAATAAAATTAACGGTGGGACAAAATTGAGACGATTTTGAAACGTTAGGGACGTAAATAAGACTAAAACGTTAGGGACAAAAACGATACATAGAAATAAATTTTAATTTTATTCTTCAATAATATCAATTTTTACTATACATAGTATTCAAATTTTTAATCATATTTACACTTAATCACCTTATTTTCATTCTAAATAAATTAATTTTTTTTATAATTTTACGCTTAAAGTAATATAATTTTTTATAAATAAATAAATTTTATACTTTCATTTTAAATAAATAATGTAATTTTACTTTCATTACTTAATCACATTACTTATATTTTTTTATAGTTTTACACTTTCATTCTAATCACATTACATTATTTATTTAGAATAAAAGTGTAAAATTTATTTATTTATAAAAAAATACATTACTTTAAGTGTAAAATTAAAAAAATAAATTTATTTAGAATGAAAATAAGGTGATTAAGTGTAAATATGATTAAAAATAATTGAATACTATGTACAGTAACAAATTGATATTATTGAATAATAAAATTAAAATTTATTTTTATGTATCGTTTTTGTCCCCAACGTTTTAGTCCTATTTACGTTCCTAACGTTTCAAAATCGTCTCAATTTTGTCCCGCCGTTAATTTTATTAACGGATCCCTAACGGCAGGACAACATTGAGTCAATTTTAAAACGTTAGGGACGTAAATAGGACGATTGAAACGTTAGGGATAATTTTGAGATTTACCCCAAACGTTGGGGACAAAAACAATACTTTACTCTTTTAAAAATTTTTGACCAAGTCAACCCAAAATTTCGAAAATTTGGAGGGAAATAAGGAAAAGATATTTTTTTTATTTTTGAATTTTTAATTATGAGAGAGAAAAACAACAAAAATACTCAATGCATGAAATTTTTAGATCAAAACAATGAATGCATGCAAGAATGCTATGAATGTCAAGATGAACACCAAGATCACTTTGAAGATCATGATGAACATCAAGAACATAATTTTGAAAAATTTTTTGATGCAAAGAAAACATGCAAGACACCAAACTTAGAAATTTTTAATGCTTGGAAAATATGAATGCAAAGATGCACATGAAAAACAAGAAAAGACACAAAACAAGAAAACATCAAGATCAAACAAGAAGACTTGTCAAGAACAACTTGAAGATCATAAAGAACACTATGAATGCATGGGATTTTCGAAAAATGCAAGAAAATTTTTTAAAGCATGCAATTGACACCAAACTTAAAAATTGACTCAAGACTCAAACAAGAACACAAAATATTTTTGATTTTTATGATTTTATGATTTTTTTGATTTTTATTAATTTTTTTTTTCGAAAAAAAAAATTTGGAAAAACGAAAAAGAAAAGAAAAATTTTGAAAAAATTTTTGAAAAGAAAATTACCTAATCTGAGCAACAAGATGAACCGTCCCCGGCAACGGCGCCAAAAACTTGGTGTTGTTGCTGGATTAAAACTTGGCACCATTGTGGGTTGGAAACAATTGTTTGAATTGTTGTTCGAAATTGATTGTTCCCCGGCAACGGCGCCAAAAACTTGGTGGACGAAATTGTGATCTATTGTCTTTGTACTTGTATGAAATTTAATAATTGTCTCTATTTGAATTCACAACTCCGTTCAACTAACCAACAAGTGTACTAGGTCGTCCAAGTAATAAACCTTACGTGAGTAAGGGTCGATCCCACAGAGATTGTTGGTATGAAGCAAGCTATAATCACCTTGTAAATCTCAGTTAGGCAGATTAAATTGGTTTATGGTTTCGAAAATTAATAATAAAAAGAAAATAAAAAGGGATAGAAATACTTATGTAAATCAATGGTGGAAATTTCAGATAGGTGTATGGAGATACTGTGTTCCTCTTGAAACTCTACTTCACTACTCACTCTTCTTTCAATCTTTCTTACTCCTTTCCATGGCAAGCTGTATGTAGGGCATCACTATCATCAATGGCTACTTTTAATCCTCTCGGGAAAATGGTCCTATGCGCTGTCACTGCACGGCTAATCGTCTGGAGGCATCACCCTTGGTTGATAGCTACATCCCATCCTCTCAGTGAAAATGGTCCAAATGCTCTGTCACAGCACGGCTAATCATCTGTCGGTTCTCAATCAGGTTGGAATAGAATCCATTGATTCTTTTGCATTTGTCACTAACGCCCAGCCTTCAGGAGTTTGAAGCTTGTCACAGTCATTCAATACCGGAATCCTACTCGGAATACCACAGACAAGGTTAGACTTTCCGGATTCCCAGGATCCTACTCGGAATACCACAGACAAGGTTAGACTTTCCGGATCCCCATGAATGCCGCCATCTATCTAGCTTATACCACGAAGATTCTGTTGGGGAATCTAAGAGATATGCGCCCGGCCTAAGATAGAACGGAAGTGGTTGTCAATCACGCGTGTTCATATGTGAGAATGATGATGAGTGTCACGGATCATCACATTCATCAAAGTGTTGTGCAACGTATATCTTGGAATAAGAATAAGAGAGAATTGAATAAAAAGTAATAGTAATTGTATTGAAACTTTGAGGTACAGCAGAGCTCCACACCCTTAATCTATAGTGTGCAGAAACTCCACCGTTGAAAATACATAAGTGAAAGGTTCAGGCATGGCCGAATGGCCAACCCCCTGAGTGATCAAGAGACCGAATAATCAAAGGCTAAACAGTCAAGAGATTAAACTGTCAAAAGATGTCTAATACAATAGTAACTTATCCTATTTATACTAGACTAGCTACTAGGGTTTACATGAGTAAGTAATTGATGCATAAATCCACTTCCGGGGCCCACTTGGTGTATGCTTGGGCTGAGCTTGATCAATCCACGAGCTGAGGCTTCTCTTGGAGTTGAACTCCGAGTTATGACGTGTTTTGGGCGTTCAACTCCGGATCATGACGTTTTTCTGGCGTTTAACTCCAGACAGCAGCATGTACTTGGCGTTCAACGCCAAGTTACGTCGTCAATTTCCGAATGAAGTATAAACTATTATATATTGCTGGAAAGCTCTAGATGTCTACTTTCCAACGCCATTGAGAGCGCGCCAATTGGAGTTCTGTAGCTCCAGAAAATCCATTTCGAGTGCAGGGAGGTCAGATTCCAACAGCATCAGCAATCTTTTTGTCAGCCTTTTTCAGAGTTTTGCTCAAGTCCTTCAATTTCAGCCAGAAATTACCTGAAATCACAGAAAAACACACAAACTCATAGTAAAGTTCAGAAATGTGAATTTAACATAAAAACTAATGAAAACATCCCTAAAAGTAGCTTGAACTTACTAAAAACTACCTAAAAACAATGCCAAAAAGCGTATAAATTATCCGCTCATCATGGACCCCACAGGATCCCCACCTACTATATTCCCACCTTACCTCCTAATCCTATTTCACTCTTTCCCATGTCACACTTCCCAAAAACCCTTCACCAATCACCTCAATCTCTCTTCCCAATCACCTATTCACCACTCACATCCATCCACTCTTCCCCATAAACCCCATCTACCTTCAAAATTTAAAAACATTTTCCCACCCAATCCCACCCTAAATGGCCGAACCTACCCTCTCCCCTTTCCCTATATATACCCTTCCATTCTACTTCATTTTCACACAACACAACCCCCTCTTCCATACTTTGGCCGAACTTACACTTCCCCTTCTCCTCCATATTCTCTTCTTCTTCTCTTCTCTTCTTTCTTCTCTTGCTTGAGGACGAGCAATATTTTAAGTTTGGTGTGGTCAAAGCATAATCTTTTTTGTTTTCCATTACCATCAATGGCACCTAAGGCCGGAGAATCCTCTAGAAAAGGAAAAGGGAAGACAAAAGCTTCCACCTCCGAGTCATGGGAGATGGAAAGATTCATCTCCAAGAGCCATCAAGACCACTTCTATGATGTTGTGGCAAAGAAGAAGGTGATCCCTGAGGTCTCTTTCAAGCTCAAGAAAAATGAGTATCCGGAGATCTGACATGAGATCCGAAGGAGAGGTTGGGAAGTCCTAACCAACCCCATGCAACAAGTCGGAATCTTAATGGTTCAAGAGTTCTATGCCAATGCATGGATCACTAGAAACCATGATCAAAGTATGAACCCGAGTCCAAAGAATTACCTCACAATGGTTCGGGGGAAATACTTAGATTTTAGTCCGGAGAATGTGAGGTTGGCATTCCACTTGCCCATGATGCAAGGAGATGAACGCCCCTACACTAGAAGGGTCAACTTTAATCAAAGGTTGGACCAAGTCCTAATGGACATATGTATGGAAGAAGCTCAATGGAAAAGAGACTCCAAAGTCAAGCCAGTTCAGCTAAGAAGACTGGACCTCAAGCCTGTGGCTAGAGGATGGTTGGAGTTCATTCAACGCTCCATCATTCCCACTAGCAACCGATCCGAAGTTACTGTGGATCGGGCCATCATGATTCATAGCATCATGATTGGAGAGGAAGTAGAAGTTCATGAAGTCATCTCTAATGAAATCTACAAAATAGCCGAAAAGCCCTCCACCATGGCAAGGCTAGCTTTTCCTCATCTTATTTGCCATCTATGTTACTCAACTGGAGTTATCATAGAAGGAGACATCTCCATTGAAGAGGATAAGCCCATCACTAAGAAGAGGATGGAGCAAGCAAGAGAGACCCTCCACGGCTCTCAAGAGATGCATGAGGAAGCTCATCATCAAGAATTCCCTGAGACGCCTCAAGGGATGCACTTTCCTCCCAATAACTATTGGGAACAACTCAACACTTCCTTAGAAGATTTGAGCCAAAATGTGGAACAATTAAGGGTGGAACATCATGAGCACTCCATCATTCTCCATGAAATAAGAGAAGAACAAAGAGCAATGAGGGAGGAGCAACAAAGGCAAGGAAGGGACATAGAAGAGCTTAAGGACATTGTTGATCCTTCAAGAAGAAGACGCCACTAAGGTGGATTCATTCCTTGTTCTTATTTCTTTCTGTTTTTCGGTTTCTATGTTATGTTTATCTATATTTTGTGTCTCTACTTCATGATCATTAGTATGTAGTAACCATGTCTTAAAGCTATGAATAAAATCCATTAGTCCTTTACCTCTCTTAAATGAAATATGCTTTAATTCAAAAGAACAAGAAGTACATGAATTTCGAAAATTGTCCTTGAATTTAATTTAATTATATTGATGTGGTGACAATACTTTTTGTTTTCTGAATGAATGCTTGAACAGTGCATATTTTTGATCTTGTTGTTTATGAGTGTTAAAATTGTTGGCTCTTGAAAGAATGATGAACAAGGAAAAATGTTATTCACAATCTGAAAAATCATGAAATTGATTCTTGAAGCAAGAAAAAGCAGTGAAAAAGCAAAAGCTTGTGAAAAAAAAAATTTGGCAAGAAAAAGAAAAAGCAAGCAGAAAAAGCCAATAGACCTTAAAACCAAAAGGCAAGGGTAAAAAGGATCCAAAGCAAAAGAGTGTGCTTAAGAGCTCTGGACACCACTAACTGGGGACTCTAGCAAAGTTGAGTCACAATCTGAAAAGGTTCACCCAGTCATGTGTCTGTGGCATTTATGTATCCGGTGGTAATACTGGAAAACAAAATGCTTAGGGCCACGGCCAAGACTCATAAGTAGCTGTGTTCAAGAATCAACATGCTTAACTAGGAAATTCAATAACACCATCCGAAATTCTAAGTTCCTAGAGAAGCCAATCATTCTAAACTTCAAAGGAAAAAGTGAGATGCCAAAACTATTCAGAGGTAAAAAGCTACAAGTCCCGCTCATCTAATTAGAATTAATATTCATTGATATTCTGGAATTTATAGTATATTCTCTTCTTTTTATCCTATTTGATTTTCAGTTGCTTGGGGACAAGCAACAATTTAAGTTTGGTGTTGTGATGAGCGGATAATTTATACGCTTTTTGGCATTGTTTTTAGGTAGTTTTTAGTAAGTACAAACTACTTTTAGGGATGTTTTCATTAGTTTTTATGTTAAATTCACATTTCTGGACTTTACTATGAGTTTGTGTATTTTTCTGTAATTTCAGGTAATTTCTGGCTGAAATTGAGGGACTTGAGCAAAACTCTGAAAAAGGCTGACAAAAGGACTGCTGATGCTGTTGGAATCTGACCTTCCTGCACTCAAAATAAATTTTCGGGAGCTACAGAACTCCAAATGGCGCGCTCTCAATGGCGTTGGAAAGTAGACATCCAGAGCTTTTCAGCAATATATAATAGTCCATACTTTATTTGGGAATTGACGACGTAAATTGGCGTTGAATGCCAATTACATGTTGCTGTCTGGAGTTAAACGCCAAAAACACGTCACGACCCGGAGTTGAACGCCCAAAACACGTTATAACTCGGCGTTCAACTCCAAGAAAAGCCTCAGCTCGTGGATAGATCAAGCTCAGCCCAAGCATACACCAAGTGGGCCCCGGAAGTGGATTTATGCATCAATTACTTACTCATGTAAACCCTAGTAGCTAGTCTAGTATAAATAGGATAATTTACTATTGTATTAGACGTCTTTTGACCACGTTTCATCTTTGGTCTCAGTTTTGTTTTATTCTTCATCTTAAGAGGCTATTGATCACGTTTTAGGGGGCTGGCCATTTGGCCATGCCTGAACCTTTCACTTATGTATTTTCAACGGTGGAGTTTCTGCACACCATAGATTAAGGG
The DNA here is from genome assembly GCF_014773155.1 of Arachis stenosperma. NCBI lineage: Eukaryota > Viridiplantae > Streptophyta > Magnoliopsida > Fabales > Fabaceae > Arachis > Arachis stenosperma. The sequence continues at coordinate 43,059,950 of NC_080381.1, read as the reverse complement.
TGTGGAGCTCTGCTGTACCTCAAGTTTCAATACAATTACTATTACTTTCTATTCAATTCTCTTTTATTCTTATTCCAAGATATACGTTGCACAACACTTTGATGAATGTGATGATCCGTGACACTCATCATCATTCTCACCTATGAATGCGCGTGACTGACAACCACTTCCGTTCTACTTTAGGCCGGGCGCATATCTCTTAGATTCCCCAACAGAATCTTCGTGGTATAAGCTAGATAGATGGCGGCATTCATGGGGATCCGGAAAGTCTAACCTTGTCTGTGGTATTCCGAGTAGGATCCCGGGAATCCAGAAAGTCTAACCTTGTCCGTGGTATTCCGAGTAGGATTCCGGTATTGAATGACTGTGACGAGCTTCAAACTCCTGAAGGCTGGGCATTAGTGACAGACGCAAAAGAATCAACGGATTCTACTCCAACCTAATTGAGAACCGACAGATGATTAGTCGTGCTATGACAGAGCATTTGGACCATTTTCACTGAGAGGATGGGATGTAGCCATCAACAAGGGTGATGCCTCCAGACGATTAGCCGTGCAGTGACAGCGCATAGGACCATTTTCCCGAGAGGATTAAAAGTAGCCATTGATGATGGTGATGCCCTACATACAGCTTGCCATGGAAAGGAGTAAGAAGGATTGGATGAAAGCAATAAGAAAGTAGAGATTCGAAAGGATTCTAGCATCTCCACACGCCTATCTGAAATTCCCACTATTTATTTACATAAGTATTTCTATCCTATTTTATTTTCTGTTTATTTTTATTAATCATATTTGATTTTCTAAATTCTATAATTTTATCCTCCTGACTGAGATTTACAAGGTGACCATAGCTTGCTTCATACCAACAATCTCTGTGGGATCGACCCTTACTCACGTAAGGTATTACTTGGATGACCCAGTACACTTGCTAGTTTAGTTGAATGAAGTTGTGATCATAAATTCCAATAGAGCCAATTTTTAAATCTCATGCAAATACAAAGAGGATCACAATTTCGTCCACCAGGCATTAAGTTGATGCTTGCTCCCAGGTCATAGAGCCCTTTTTCAAACATTGTCTCTCCTATAGCACAGGGAATGTAGAAACTCCCTGGATCCTTCTTCTTTGTAGGTGGCCCTGTTTGGATAATAGCACTGCACTCCCTATTCATCTTTATTATCTGGCCACCCTTCAATGAACTCTTTTTGGCCAGTAGCTCCTTTATATACTTGATGTAGGAGGGCATTTGCTGGAGGGCGTTAATGAATGGTATATTCACATCAAGAGATGCAAACATGTCGAGGAACCTTGAATACATTCTTCCTGCTACACCACCCTTAAGACTTTGGGGGAAGGGTGCATATGGGTTTAAGATCTCCCCTTTTTTTAGCTCTTCCCTGAGTGTGGGTTGGGGTGCATGATTTTCTTTTGGACTATCTTGGAGGTGTTCTGTTTGTATGTCTACTTCCTCCACACTCCTCTCATCACTTGTGGTGATCATCTTACATTTTTCCCACCTGACCTTCCTTGTTTCTCCTCTTGGATTCTTCTCCATGTCACTGGGGAATCCATCAGTGGGTTTGGGAATTTGTTGAGATAGATACCCTACTTGGGACTCCAGTCTCTTGATGGTTTCCCCTTGGTTTTTGATATTGGCTCGCACATCAACCTTAAACACCTTATTGTCTTGGACTTCTCTACATATGTCTTCAAGTAGAGTCTCAATCTTTGAAAGTCTATCCTCGGTTAGTGATGGTGGGGTGAGATTAGGTGGTTGTTGATAGGATCTCTGTGAGATATGTTGGTGAGTTGCATTGTTGTTGGAATTGTGGTTGTGGCATCTCTGGTCTTGGCCTTGGTCTTGTTGATTTCTCCATCCAAAGTTAGGGTGATTTCTCCATCCAGAATTGTAAGTTTTAGAGTATGGATCATGGATTTGTCTGGGTGAGTTTCCAACGTAGTTGGCTTGTTCCCAGTCACCTTCTTCCCCTGCATTCACTCCTTCTTAAGCTGGTGTTAAAGTGATGACTGCTACAACTTAATTTTCCTCCACCTTCTTGGTAAAATCTGCTAGCTGCTTGGTGATCATCTTATTTTGAGCCAGCAATGCATCCATGTGGTTCAGCTCCATTACTCCTCGAGTGTTGCTTCTTTCAGAAGCATAGAAGTAGTCATTCTCAGCTACCATCTCAATGACATCTATGGCTTCTTCAATGGTTTTCTTCTTGTTTAGAGAGCCCCCTGAGGAATGGTCTACACCCTTCTTTGACTCATAAGAGAGACCTTCATAGAAAATGTGAAGCTGAACCCATTCATTGAACATGTCTGGTGGGCATCTTCTTGTTAAGTCCTTGAATCTCTCCCATGCCTCATAGAGAGTCTCACCATCTTGTTGCCTAAAAGTTTGCACCTCAGCTCTCAGCCTGTTAATTTTTTGAGGAGGGTAGAATCTTGCAAAAAACTTGTTCACCACTTCTTCCCAATTTTTTAAGCATTCCTTCGAGAAGGATTCAAGCCACTTGGATGCTTTGTCCCTGAGTGAAAAAGGGAACAAAAGTAGCCTATAGACATCCGGGTGGACTCCATTAGACTTCACAGTGTCACATATTCTCAGGAAGGTGGTTAGATGTTGATTGGGGTCTTCTTGGGCACTTCCTCCAAATGAGAAATTTTTTTGAACAAGGGTGATGAGCTGGGGTTTTAATTCAAAGTTGTTGGCATGTATGGTGGGCTTTTGGATGCTACTTCCATAATTTTCTGGATTTGGATTGATGTAAGAGCCTAGAACTCTCCTTTCTTACCCAGCATGATTTGCAGGGCCTTCTCTGGCATGGTTGTGAGCTTCTCCTTCATGGTTGTTTTCCAAGTTCTCCTCCATGTTTGTTTCAAAATACTCTTCCTCTTCCTCAGCACCAACAACTCTTTTCCCTCTTGCTTCCTTCCTTGCTCTATGGAGGGTCCTCTCAGGTTTTGAATCAAAGGAAGTTGAAGCTCCGTCTCTTCTCCCTGTCATACAACTAACAGAGCACACAACAAGAGATAAAATAAAGTGATTATTCTTGTTAGAGTGATTGTTAGTGTGAGTAGTGCAAATTATCAAACAATTAGTGGGTTAGTGATGAGCGGATAATTTATACGCTTTTTGGCATTGTTTTTAGGTAGTTTTTAGTATGATCTAGTTACTTTTAGGGATGTTTTCATTAGTTTTTATGTTAAATTCACATTTCTGGACTTTACTAGGAGTTTGTGTGTTTTTCTGTGATTTTAGGTAATTTCTGGCTGAAATTGAGGGACTTGAGCAAAACTCTGAAAAGGGCTGACAAAAGGACTGCTGATGTTGTTGGAATCTGACCTCCCTGCACTCAAAATGAATTTTCTGGAGCTACAGAACTCCAAATGGTGCGCTCTCAACGGCGTTGGAAAGTAGACATCCAGAGCTTTCCAGCTATATATAATAGTCCATACTTTATTCGGAAATTGACGACGTAACTTGGCGTTGAACGCCAAGTACATGCTGCTGTCTGGAGTTAAACGCCAGAAACACGTCATGATCCGGAGTTGAACGCCCAAAACACGTTATAACTTGGAGTTCAACTCCAAGAAAAGCCTCAGCTCGTGGATAGACCAAGTTCAGCCCAAACATACACCAAGTGGGCCCCGGAAGTGGATTTATGCATCAATTACTTACTTCTGTAAACCCTAGTAGCTAGTTTATTATAAATAGAACTCTTTACTATTATATTATCATCTTGGTTTTGATCCCTGGATTGTATTTTGATCCAGTGACCACGTTTTGGGGGCTGGCCATTCGGCCATGCCTGAACCTCTCTCACTTATGTATTTTCAACGATGGAGTTTCTACACACCATAGATTAAGGGTGTGGAGCTCTGCTGTACCTCAAGTTTCAATGCAATTACTATTATTTTCTATCCAAATCAATTTTATTCTTAATCCAAGATATACGTTGCACTTCACCTTGATGAATGTGATGATCCGTGACACTCATCATCATTCTCACCTATGAACGCGCGTGACTGACAACCACTTCCGTTCTACTTTAGGCCGGGCGCATATCTCTTAGATTCCCCAACAGAATCTTCGTGGTATAAGCTAGAATTGATGGCAGCATTCTTGAGAATCCGGAAAGTCTAAACCTTGTCTATGGTATTCCGAGTAGGATTCTGGGATTGAATGACTTTGACGAGCTTCAAACTCCTGAAGGCTGGGCGTTAGTGACAGACGCAAAAGAATCAAGGGATTCTATTCCAACCTGATTGAGAACCGACAGATGATTAGCCGTGCTGTGACAGAGCATTTGGACCTTTTTCACTGAGAGGATGGGATGTAGCCATTGACAACGGTGATGCCCTACAAACAGCTTGCCATGGAAAGGAGTAAGAAGAATTGGATGAAAGCAGCAGGAAAGCAGAGATTCAAGAGGAGCACAGCATCTTCATACGCCTATCTGAAATTCCCACCATTGAATTACATAAGTATTTCTATCCTACTTTATTTTCTTATTTATCCAATTTTATTACATTTGACCCTATGATTCCACTTAACTGAGATCTACAAGATGACCATAGCTTGCTTCATACCAACAATCTCCGTGGGATCGACCCTTACTCACGTAAGGTATTACTTGGATGACCCAGTGCACTTGCTGGTTAGTTGAATGGAGTTGTGATCACATGTGCCACTACCAGGGATTATTAAGATCCCAATTCATTACACCATGATCTCTTTGGGGTATTTTTGATTTCATACAAATACAAAGAGGCTAACTTTGAGGATCACAATTTTGTCCACCAGTTAGTGAGCAGAATTGTAATTAAATTCAAAGAAAAAAAAGATAACGAGGGGATAGGGGGTGAGGAAGAAACTAAATAAATTGAAGGTAAATGACTAGATAAAATAAACAAACCAAAGAAAAATTCTCAATCTAGTGAACTTCCAACTTAATCATTGTTGATACAAAATCAATCCCCGGCAACGGCGCCATAAACTTGATGCACGAAAACTTGTCTCTCAACAAATTTTCCTTCGGCAAGTATACCGAATTGTCATCAAGTAAAAACTCACAATAGAGTGAGGTCGAATCCCACAGGGATTGATTGGTCAAGCAACTTTAGTTGAAAGAGTATGCTAGTTGAGCTAAACAGAGTATAGTTTGAGAATTACAGGAAATTAAATGGCGAAAAAGTAAATAGTAGAAAATAAAGTGCAGAATCTTAAATGGGAATTTGGGGAAGTGAGCATGGAAATAAATGGCAGAAAGTAAAGAGAATGGGTAAGATCAGAAATGGGGAATTCATTGGGCTCAAGAGATGTTGTATTCTCCGTATCAAGTTCATTTTCATCTCTCCCTCAATTAATGCATCTATTGATCTCCTTGGGAATCTTAGGTGATTGGATCTAAATTCCTTGGCAATCCAATCTCTCTAAGCTTGAATAATTGCCCAATTCCTTGATTTAATTGCTCATGGAAAGAGATGAAGTGTGGTCACTGATTATACCACATGTATTTCCAAATCAAAGTGTTGGGAGGATTACATGTCACTATATCCGCCCAGACCCCAATTTGGTCCAACATGAGAAAGCATTTCTAGCATGATCTCTTCATCCCTTTTCTAAGGCTCAGAGGAGACCCAATTATGGAAAGTTTCTTTTCCAAGACAACTAACCAATTGAATTAAGATCGAAAGCTTTCTAGTAAATCAAAAGAGAAGAAAGAAGAAGAAGAATGAAAATTATAATTGATCCATCAAATTACAACAGAGCTCCCTAACCCAATGAAAGGGGTTTAGTTGTTCATAGCTCTAGAAATGAAAAATGGCAGAAAAGAATACATGCTTCAAAATACAAAAAAGTAAATATACAGAGGGTAGTTCTCTAAAGTGCCAAGCTCCCGTATAGTTCAAAACTACTCCTATATATACTACTCTTCTTGATCTTCTAGTGAGTTCTTCAAGTCTTGGATGTGGGCCTGAGATCTTGAGTTGAAGCAGTTACAATCTTTAGTGGACTCAGCTTGCAGAAAGGTGTGAGTTCGGAATGGGCATTAATGATGTTAATGTTAAGTGAAATTGTGGGTTTGAGAACATTAGTGGCAATCACTTTTTTCACTAACGTTCCAACCCCATATAGTCCACGTTAACTTCAACGTTAGTGGCACTAACGTGACTACTAACGTTGCCTTATGAACCTTCGCAAGCATTATTAGGACTTACCTTTCCCAATAATGTTGCCTTATGCCCCTCTTTCCCTACGTTAGAGTTCATGTTAGTTTAACTAACGTGACTCTTAACGTGGGCATGCCTATCTTCGAGAGCATTAGTGACACTTATCTTTGTCACTAACGCTCCAAACGACCCTACTCTCCATGTTAGAGTTCACGTTAACTAGGTTAACGTGGCCACTAATGTGGTAGTGAATGCCATCTCCAACGTTAGTGACAAAGGTGAGTGTCACTAACGTTGGCTCATCAATCTTAGCTCCACGTTAACTTTCAAGTTAGTGGTCTTAACGTGACCACTAACGTGGGCAATGCTAGCTTGATCCAACGTTAGTGACAAAGGTGAGTGTCACTAACGTTGGCATTGTTCCTCCCTTCCACGTTAGAGTTCACATTAACTAAGTTAACGTGACCCTTAACATGGCTCATTGCCAATTCTTGGAGTGTTAGTGGTGTTCACATTTACCACTAACGCTGGAGCTCTGTTTATCTCCACGTTAACTACCATGTTAACCTAGTTAACATGGCAATTAACGTGGGCTTATGATGGCTTCGCAAGCGTTATTGGTGATCACTTTTCTCATTAACGTTGCAAGCTCATTCCCATTCCACGTTAGTGGTCACGTTAACTAGATTAACGTGGCTACTAACGTGGTTCTTCCTTTCTTCCTTTGTCCTAAAATCAAGCAAATAAAGTGCATCAAAGCTCTAGCCAAAGTCATGAGATTATGCATCATCAATTTGTTATTCAATTCTTGCAAAATCCTCATGAAATCATGTAAAATTCACAATAGTTGCTTGAATCAAGGTGTAAGTGTATTTTCATCCAAAACTTGCCTTATTCACTAAGAAAATACATGAAACTACCCTAAAACAGTAAAGAAAAGGTCAGTAAAACTAGCCTAGATGCCTTGGCATCACCTCCAAATGGTGCCCCTGGACTTTCGTGCGAGTCTTTGGGTTTCCCTTTTACTGCAGTATTTGACACCTGATGTTTTGCTGTTATTGTCCGAGTTGTTTCCTTAATTTCCCGAGTTGTTTGGTAGTAACCCCATTTTTCTTTTTTACTGTAGGACTATTTGACCTATATCTTCTCGGAAAAACATTACTGAGATGTCTACTAATATCCCGGACGGCATGTCTGACTGGCTGGATTTCATAGTTTTAATGTGTGTTACTGTGCCTGACCCTGAGTATTGTGTGTGACTTATGATGTTCCATAGAATTTGTAGTGATAGGGATGAGGAGAAGAATTATGAGTTGGTGTCGCCAGACCCTGAGGAGAGGGTTTGTTTTCCTTCCTTGACTCCGGGGGAACGACCCTGACCTGATATGGTTAGGACCTTTTCTTCCTCCGAGGTTGATGGATTTTGCAGTGTTTCTTAGATGAGGCTTCTATTATTGCCCCCTGGTTTGGTGTTGTCTAGTTTTAAAAGTGCACCAGCTCGGGCATTCTGTTCCCGAGATATATGTCGGACCTCATATCCCTGAATTGTCCGAGCTATTCTCTGGTTTTGTCTAGGGTCCCCCGAATTGTTCGAGCTGTGCTCTAGTTTTGTACAGGGTCCCCCGAATTACCCGAGGTATTTTTCATGGTGGAATCCTTAGCTTGGTAGCTCCCTTCTATTTGTGAGGTGACTACTTGTGAATCACTGGACACGGTAAGCTCCTACCTTCTTAGCCATCCTTAAACCAGCCAGTAGTGCCTTGTATTCAGTTTGGTTATTTAGCTCGATCTGGGTTCCCTGATCGCCTTCTATAATTACACCTGCACCACTCCCAGTTTTGTTTGAAGAGTCGTCCACGTAGAGATTCCATTTTGTGGAAGTTCCCGGGATGTCAGTGTACTCTGTAATGAAGTTGGCCAGATACTTGTGATTTGATGGTTGTTCGAGCTTCATATTGAAGATCGAATTTGGATAATTCGGCTGCCCACCGTAGGATTTTTCCAGCTAAGTCTGTTTTCTGTAGGATGCCTTTTATGGGCTGGTTGGTCCAAACTCTGATAGTGTGTGCTTGAAAGTATGGGTGGAGTCGTCGAGAGGTGAGTATGAGGGCGTAAGCAAACTTTTTCTATCTTTTGATAGTTTACTTCGGCCCCTTGTAGAGCTTTGCTGATGAAGTAGACGGGTTGTTGCCCACTTTCGTCTTCTCTGACTAGTGCTGAGGCTATTGCCCGACTTCCCACTGCAAGGTATAATATGAGTTCTTCACTTTCCCGTGGTCTGGTAAGAATGGGTGGTTTCCCCAAGAATTTTTTGAAATCCTGGAAGGCTTGTTCGCACTCTGGTGTCCATTCGAACTTCTTTCATTTCCTTAGAAATCTGGACAAAGCTGCCAGTTGCCCGTTGAGTTGTAGCACTTCTTTGACACAGGTCAGGCTTTTCATGTCGAGTATGGCCCGAAACTTGTCCGGGTTTGTTTCAATTCCTCTTTGTGTGAGCATGAAGCCCAAGAATTTGCTAGCTTCTACTGCGAAGGTACATTTTGTAGGGTTAAGTCGCATGCCATGCTTTCTTATGGTATTGAACACTTGGGTGAGGTCGAACAGTAATGACTTCTCGCTTTGTGTTTTTACTAACATGTTGTCCACATATACCTCCATAAGTTTCCCGATATGATCTGAAAAGACCTTGTTCATCAATCTTTGATATGTGGCTCCTGCATTTTTGAGTCCGAATGGCATGACGACGTAACAATAGTTTGCTTTTGAGGTTAAGAATGACTTTTTTTCTTGATCAGGTGGATACATTGGGATTTGATTGTATCCCGAATAGGCGTCCATAAATGAGAGGTACTTGTATCCGGAGGAGGCATCCACTAGGGCGTCCATACTTGGGAGTGGATAAGGATCTTTTGGGCAAGTTTTGTTGAGATTGGTGTAGTCGGTACACATCCGCCACTTCCCATTTGATTTTTTCACTAAGACAACATTGGCTATCCATAGCGGATATTTGACTTCTCTTATGAATCATCCCTTCAATAGAGCTTGTACCTATTCTTCCACAGCTTGGGATCTTTCAGGTCCGAGTTTTCGACGCTTCTATTGTATTGGCCGAGATCCAGGTATAGTGCCAGCTTGTGGCACATTAGTTTAGGGTCTATGCCCGATATGTCTGTGGCCTTCCATGCAAAGAGGTCGACATTATCTTTTAAGAACTGTATGAGAGACTCCTTTACATCTCCTTTTAGGATTGCGCCAATATTGGTTGTTTTATTTGGGACATCTCCGATCTGGACTTTTTCTATCTCGCCCTCAGGTTGTGAACGAAGTTCTTCCCGACCTCGAGTTCCCCCGAGTTCGATGGTGTGGATTTCTTCTCCTTTGCCTCTGAAGTACAGACTTTCGTTGTAACAGCGCTGACCTTTGGTCTTCTTTTATCGTAGCGATCCCTTCTGTAGTTGGGAACTTTATGCATAGATATGGAGTCGAGACTACTGCGGCGAGCTGATTTAGGGTTGTCCGACCTATTAGGGCATTGTAGATTGAACTCACGTCGACCACGATGTAGTCTATGTTGAGTGTCCTTGACCTGTTTCCTTTTCCAAAGCATGTGTGTAGTGAGATGTATCCAAGTGATTGGATTGGAGTGTCTCCTAGTCCAAATAAGTTGTTTGGATATGCTCTAAGTTCTTTTTACTCTAGGTCGAGTTTGTCGAAGGTGGTTTTAAACAAGATATCAGCTGAGCTTCCTTGGTCTACCAGTGTGCGGTAGAGATTAGCGTTGGCCAATATGATAGTGATGACCATGGGATCGTCATGTCCCGAGATGATGCCAGTCGCGTCCTCTTTAGTGAAAGTAATAGTAGGGAGGTCGAGTGCTCTTTCTCCTCCTTCGACGTGATATACTTCTTTAATGTGACGTTTGCGAGATGATTTGGAGATTCCTCCTCCCGCAAATCCACCATTTATCATGTGGACATGTCTCTCCGGGGTGCGGGGTGGTCGTTTAGTTCATCCGACCTCTTCATCCCTTTTTCTTTTTCTAGGCTCATCTGTCTTGTTGGCTAAGTACCGATCTAGTCTCCTTTCTCTCACTAATTTTTCAATGACATTCTTTAAGTCGAAGCACTCGTTGGTGGGATGTCCATAGATTTAATGGTATTCACAGTATTCCGTCTGATTTTCACCTCCTTTTTTGCTTTTAATTGGTCGATGTGGTAGAATCTTCTCAATGTGGCATACTTCTCGGTATATTTCCACAAGAGACACCCAAAGAGGGGTGTAACTGTAGTATTTCTTAATCTTCTCTTCATGCTGATCTTCTTTTTTCTTGGAGTCTTTATCTTTATCTCGGGAGGAGTAGGAGAATCCGGATCTTGAGGCCTCACCTAGTCGTGGGTTTTCCTCCATGTTGATGTACTTCTCTGCTCGTTCTTGCACTTCAATTAGATATGTCGGATGTTTCTTTGATATAGAGTGACTAAAAGGCCCCTCTCGTAGGCCATTGATGAGACCCATAATGGCTGCTTCAGTTGGCAGACTTTGTATGTGTAGACATGCTTTGTTGAATCTTTCTATGTATTTACGAAGACTTTCCCGATCTCCTTGCTTGATCCTTAATAGGCTTGGGACATGCTTGGTTTTGTCCTTCTGGATGGAGAATCTGGCAAGAAACTTTTCAGCTAAGTTATCAAAGCTTGCGATGGACCTTGGGGGCAGATTGTCAAACCATTTAATTGTCGTCTTTGTTAAAGTAGTCGAGAAGGCTTCGCACCGAATTGCATCAGAAGCATCGGTGAGATACATTCTGCTTCTGAAATTACTAAGATGATGGCTTGGATCTGATGTGCCATCGTACGGGGTCAAGTCGAGAGCTTTGAAGTCCTTTGGGATTTTGGCTTTCATAATCTCTTTGGTGAATGGGTCTTGATCTTTCCGGGGGATATCTTCATGATTGGATCGAGTAGTCTTGGTTTTTAGATCGGCTTCAAGTTTTAAGAGCTTGTCTTCTAACTCTTTACGTCGCCTAGTTTCCCTTCGAAGGTCCTTTTTAGCCTCTCGTTGATGCTCAGCCTCTTTTTCGAGTTGTTTAAGGCAATTCTGTTGCTCACGGATAGCTTCCAAAATTTTCGTGTTTGGGGGTTGCTTATCTCCCCCGTTTTGAGTTGTGTCTTTGGAAGTGGCGTCCATGTTTTTGTTTGGTGTTCTGTCCACCAAACCAGAGTTGTGATCGTTGTCATGGTCATCCGCCATGGTGATGGGATGACTTTCAGGTCCTCGGAAATGGCGCCAATGTTCCGAGGGTTACCTGAAACTGAAGGTCAATCTCGGATGAGATCTTTTATACTAGTCGGAGCTGTTGCGTCCGACCTGTTTAGAGCTACTGGCCAGAGCTGTCGTGTCTGACTTGTTGGATCTGGTGTCTGGAGCTATCGTGTCCGACTTGTGGACTTGGCGGTGCTATTGATCCTTCATCACTGGAAGGTAGTGGTACATGCAAGAGACTCCGATGCTTAAGTTAGCACGGGTTTTAAGCAGGTTTTTAGTAGAATCAAAGTATGAGTTATGCCTGGGTGCTCTAGTGTATTTATAATGGTGTGGAGTGACCTTTCTGGAGATAAGATAGTTATCTTTATCTTATCTTTGAGTGAAGTCATCTTATCTTTTGAGGGAACCGCCTTTATCCTTCTAAGCTTGGGCTACCCTTGGACTTGGGTCGTGTTCCTCTGTTTGGGCCCTTTCTTTGGGCTTTTGCAGCGGTTTGGCCAAGCTCTTTGAGAAGAGGTTGGGTAATCTTGATCTGAAGAGGTCGGTCGACTTGTCATCAATAAGCCCGGGTCATACAACTCGACCCAGGGCATGAACAGCAAGAATGTAAAGAACTAAAACATAAATGATTGAATTATAAATGGGAATGGGGAATAACAGAATTTAAAGAAAGCTATAAAGAATGGGGAAGATAAGAATAGGGGAAATTCATTGGGATTAGGAGATGTTTCACTCTTTGGATTAAATTCTACTCATCTCATCTTCAATCATGCAACACATTGACCTCTTGGCAATCATGATTGATTGAACCCTAATCCCTTGGTGATTCAATCTCTCAAATCTTGATAATCATCCAATTCCTTGGTCTAATTGCTCATGAAGAGAGATATACTTGGTCCCTAATTATACCACACATCCTCATATATCCAAATAATGGGTGGATTTCATGTCACCATATCCAATCCCAAAACCCAGATCTAATCAAGTGTGAGAAGGGATTTCAAGCATGGTTTCATGTTTCCTTTTCCAAGGTTCCCATGAAACCCATTTTGCATTCAACCTCTTTCCCAAGATGATTGAACACTAGCATTAAGATTGAAATTCATTCTAGCAAATTAAAGAGAAGATGAAGAGAAGAAGAAATTCACTATCATTAACCCATCAAGTACAACAGAGATCCTTCTCCTAATGAGAGAGAGTTTAGCTACTCATAGCTTAAAGAAAAGTACAAGAGATGGAAGAGATGAAGTTTAGCCAATCCAACACCTTTTTTCAGTACTTCTAGGGGTTATTTATACGATTTCTATCACTAGAATTAAGAAAATACAAAAGAAAAAAGAAAATTACAGCTGGAATAAAAGGGAAACTCATAAAAAATGAGGCATGTGCCTAGCGTGTCACTGGCGTTTGAGTGGCGTGCCACACCTAGCTACTCAGCTTGGCATGGCGCGCCACGCTTGGCTCTTCAAATGGCACGCCTTGTTCATTAACTACCCTGGCGTGCCACGCCTTCGAGCTCAAGTGGCACGCCCAGGCTCTTCCCTGTGCTCCTCTTTCCTGGAATCTTGAAGTAGCGTGGCACGCCCAGGTTTGGCATGCCACACCCATAGTAAGCACTTTATCTTCTCTTCCTAGAAAATAATATTGGCGTGCCACGCCCAGTAGGTGGCATGCCACGCCCTTGGTAAGCCTTCATGAGTACACATGGTCCAGTGACTGGCGTGCCACGCCTAGCATTCAAGTGGCACGCCTAGCATTCAAGTGGCACGCTAAGGGTTATCTAGTCTTGGCATGCCACGCCTTAAGTCTCAAGTGACACGCCTAGTCTTCTTCTTCCTTGGGTGCTAGAGTTGGTGTGCCACGCCTTCGACATCAAGTGGCACGCTCAGCATTGGTACTTCCTTCATGCTCCTCTGGTTTAGTGTATTGGCGTGCCACGCCCTCGAGTCCAAGTGGCACGCCCTTGGTAGTGTGAGCTTCATCAAGCTTAGCATGCCACGCCTAGTATCCAAGTGGCACGCCAAGTAAATTAGTAAAGTTGGCGTGCCATGCCTTCGAGTCCAAGTGGCATGCCTAGTGTTAAACCTTCAAGTTTTCTTTCTGGACCAATGAACTGGCTTGCCATGCCTTCGAACCCAAGTGGCACGCCCAGTATTAATGGTGCACGAAATTGCAATCACACTTTTACAATCCCGCACAACTAACCAGCAAGTGCACTGGGTCGTCCAAGTAATACCTTACGTGAGTAAGGGTCGATCCCACGGAGATTGTCGGCTTGGAGCAAGCTATGGTTATCTTGTAACTCTTAATCAGGATATCAAAAATTATCAGGATTGATTGTGAAAAGCAAAAGAACATGAAATAGGTACTTGAATTGCAGTGATGGAGAATAGGTTGAGGTTTTGGAGATGCTCTGTCTTCTGAACCTCTGCTTTCCTACTGTCTTCTTCTTCAAACACGCAAGGCTCCTTCCATGGCAAGCTGTATGCAAGGGTTTCACCGTTGTCAGTGGCTACCTCCCATCCTCTAAGTGGAAATGTTCAACGCACCCTGTCACGGCACGGCTATCCATCTGTCGGTTCTCAATCAGGCCGGAATAGAATCCAGTGATTCTTTTGCGTCTGTCACTAACGCCCCGCCCTCAGGAGTTTGAAGCTCGTCACAGTCATTCAATCATTGAATCCTACTCAGAATACCACAGACAAGGTTTAGACCTTCCGGATTCTCTTGAATGCCGCCATCAGTTCTAGCTTATACCACGAAGATCCTGATTAAGGAATCCAAGAGATATCTACTCAATCTAAAGTAGAACGGAGGTGGTTGTCAGGCACGCGTTCATGGTTGAGAATATGATGAGTGTCACGGGTCATCACATTCATCCGGGTTAAGAACAAGTGATATCTTAGAACGGAAGCAAGCATGATTGAATAAGAAACAGTAGTAATTGCATTAATCCATCAAGACACAGCAGAGCTCCTCACCCCCAACCATGGGGTTTAGAGACTCATGCTGTAAGAAGTACACAAAGAAACGTGTAAAGTGTCATGAGGTACAGATACAATGTCAAAAGATCCTATTAATAGTGAACTAGTAACCTAGGGTTTACAGAATTGAGTAAATGACAGAAAAATCCACTTCCGGGCCCACTTGGTGTGTGCTTGGGCTGAGCATTGAAGCATTGAAGCAGAGAAAAAGAGCTTACTGGCGAAAAAATGCCAGTAAGGGGTACTTTGGGCGTTAAACGCCAGAATTGGCACCAGAAATTGGAGTTAAACGCCCAAACTGGCATAAAAGCTGGCGTTTAACTCCAGAAAGAGTCTCTACACGAAAATGCTTCAATGCTCAGCCCAAGCACACACCAAGTGGGCCCGGAAGTGGATTTTTCTGTCATTTACTCAATTCTGTAAACCCTAGGTTACTAGTTCACTATTAATAGGATCTTTTGACATTTTATCTGTACCTCATGACACTTTACACGTTTCTTTGTGTACTTCTTACAGCATGAGTCTCTAAACCCCATGGTTGGGGGTGAGGAGCTCTGCTGTGTCTTGATGGATTAATGCAATTACTACTGTTTCTTATTCAATCATGCTTGCTTCCATTCTAAGATATCACTTGTTCTTAACCCGGATGAATGTGATGACCCGTGACACTCATCATATTCTCAACTATGAACGCGTGCCTGACAACCACCTCCGTTCTACTTTAGATTGAGTAGATATCTCTTGGATTCTTTAATCAGAATCTTCGTGGTATAAGCTAGAATTGATGGCGGCATTCAAAAGAATCCGGAAGGTCTAAACCTTGTCTGTGGTATTCTGAGTAGGATTCAATGATTGAATGACTGTGACGAGCTTCAAACTCCTGAGGGCGGGGCGTTAGTGACAGACGCAAAAGAATCATTGGATTCTATTCCGGCCTGATTGAGAACCGACAGATGGATAGCCGTGCCGTGACAGGGTGCGTTGAACATTTCCACTGAGAGGATGGGAGGTAGCCATTGACAACGGTGAAACCCTACATACAGCTTGCCATGGAAGGAGCCTTGCGTGTTTGATGAAGAAGACAGTAGGAAAGCAGAGATTCAGAAGATGGAGCATCTCCAAAACCTCAACCTGTTTCCCATTACTGCAAAACAAGTACTTATTTCATGTTCTTTTACTTTTCACAATCAACCCTGATAATCTTTGATATCCTGACTAAGATTTACAAGATAACTATAACTTGCTTCAAGCCGACAATCTCCGTGGGATCGACCCTTACTCACGTAAGGTATTACTTGGACGACCCAGTGCACTTGCTGGTTAGTTGTGCGGGATTGCAAAAGCGTGATTGCAATTTCGTGCACCAAGTTTTTGGCGCTATTGCCGGGGATTGTTCGAGTTTGGACAACTGACGGCTTATCTTGTTGCTTAGATTAGGACTGTTTTATTTTTGTTGGTTTAGAGTCTTTTATTTGAGTCTAGTTTCATATTTTAAGTTTGGTGTCAATTGCATGCCTTTGTTCTCTTTTAATTTTTCGAATTTGCATGTTTTTAGTCCTTTCTTGTTCTTTAAAAATTCTAAGTTTGGTGTCATTTTGTTGTTTTTCTCTTTCCTCATTTAAAAAAAAATCAAATCTTTTTCAAATAATTTTCAATCATATCTTTTCAATTGCTGATTTCAAAATCTTTTTAATTAACTAATTGATTCAGTTTTCAATTTGCTTTGATCTTATTTTTTTTTTGTTAATTTTCGAAATTTTATTTTATTTTCTATTTATTTTATTTTATATTTTTTTCGGTCACCTTAAAAAAAAATAAATAAATAATCTACTTGCAATCCATATCATTTCCCTTTCTCCATCATGGACCTAAGTGGAATTGAGCAGTCCAGAAGGACTCTGGGGTCATATGCTAACCCCATTACAGTTGCATATGGGAGTAGCATCTGTATACCTCCCATTAAAGCAAGCAGCTTTGAGCTAAATCCTCAACTCATTATCATAGTGCAGCAAAATTGCCAGTATTCCGGTCTTCCATAGGAAGAACCTACTGAGTTTCTGGCACAATTCTTACAAATTGCTGACACAGTATGTGATAAAGAGGTGGATCAGGATGTCTATAGACTATTACTGTTTCCATTTGCTCTAAAAGATCAAGCTAAGAGGTGGTTGAATAACCAACCTACAGCAAGCATAAAAACATGGAAACAGTTATCAGACAAATTCCTGAATCACTTTTACCCTCCAAAAAGGATGACACAGCTAAGGCTGGACATCCAAGGCTTTAAACAAGAGGATAATGAATCCCTTTATAATGCCTGGGAGAGGTATAGAGGTATGCTAAGAAAATGCCCCTCTGAAATGTTTTCAGAGTGGGTACAGTTAAACATCTTTTACTATGGGCTTACAGAAAAAGCTCAGATGTCTCTAGACCACTCAGCTGGTGGATCTATACATATGAGGAAGACGATTGAGGAGGCTCAAGAGCTTATAGATACTGTTACTAGAAATCAACATTTGTACTCTAGCAATGAGTTCTCTACAAAAGAAGAAGTTATGGCAGTAGCCACTAATCCTAGTCCTCAAGAACAGATGATTGAGCTTAATCAGCAATTACACCTGATGACAAAACAGTTAGCAGAATTTAAAGAGATGCTCCAAGAAACTAAAATTGCTAACAAAAACATAGAATCACAGTTGAATCACGCAAAATAACAGCTATCTAAACAGATAACAGAAGAATGCCAAGCGGTTCAACTGAGGAGTGGGAAGACATTGAATAACACTGCTCAAAGTAGCAAAAAGCCAATAAAGGAACAATTGACAGAGGATAGCCAAATCACTATCCAAAATCCCTCTGAGGACAGTAAGAGCCCAGAGAGGAATACTCTTGGCGTTCAAACGCCAGAAAAGGGGGGAAAGCTGGCGTTAAACGCCCATTCCCTACCCAGTTCTGGCGTTCAAACGCCAGAAAAGGGGGAAAAGTTGGCGTTAAACGCCCATTTTCCACCCAATCCTGGCGTTCAAACGCCAATAGGGAATCAGACACCTGAGAGTGCTGATAGTAACCCCTCTAAAAAGGCTTCTCCAACCACTTCTGTAAGGAATAAACCTGCAGCAACTAAGGTTGAAGAATATAAAGCCAAGATGCCTTATCCTCAGAAACTCCGCCAAGCAGAGCAGGATAAGCAATTTGCCCGCTTTGCAGACTACCTAAGGACTCTTGAAATAAAGATTCCGTTTTCAGAGGCACTTGAGCAAATACCTTCTTATGCTAAGTTCATGAAAGAGATCTTAAGTCATAAGAAGGATTGGAGAGAAACTGAAAAAGTATTTCTCACTGAAGAATGCAGTGTAGTCATTCTGAAAAGCTTACCAGAAAAGCTTCAAGATCCAGGAAGCTTTATGATACCATGCACATTAGAAGGTGCTTGCACTAAGACAGCCCTGTGTGACCTTGGAGCAAGCATCAATCTAATACCTGCATCCACTATCAGAAAGCTTGGGTTGACTGAAGAAGTCAAACCAACCCGGATATGCCTCCAACTTGCTGATGGCTCCATTAAATATCCATCAGGCATAATTGAGGACATGATTGTCAAGGTTGGGCCATTTGCCTTTCCAACTGACTTTGTAGTGCTGGAAATGGAGGAGCACAAGAGTGCAACTCTCATTCTAGGAAGACCTTTCCTAGCAACTGGACGAACTCTCATTGATGTACAAAAAGGGGAAATAACCCTGAGAGTCAATGAGGATGAGTTCAAGTTGAATGTTGTCAAAGCTATGCAGCATCCAGACACATCAAATGACTGCATGAGTACTGATATTATTGACTCTTTGGTAGAGGAGGTCAATATGACTGAAAGTCTTGAATTAGAGCTAGAGGACATCTTTAAAGATGTTTAGCCTGATCTGGAGGAACTAAAGGAAATAAAAGAAATTCTGAAAATTCCTCAAGAAGAA
Organism: Arachis stenosperma; assembly: GCF_014773155.1. Taxonomy (NCBI): domain Eukaryota; kingdom Viridiplantae; phylum Streptophyta; class Magnoliopsida; order Fabales; family Fabaceae; genus Arachis; species Arachis stenosperma. The sequence continues at coordinate 43,041,559 of NC_080381.1, read as the reverse complement.
GATAAGCCTCCTAAACCGGAGCTCAAGCCACTACCACCATCCCTGAAATATGCATTTCTGGGAGAAGGTGACACTTTTCCAGTGATCATAAGCTCTGCTTTAAATCCACAGGAAGAGGAAGCACTAATTCAAGTGCTAAGGACACACAAGACAGCTCTTGGGTGGTCCATAAGTGATCTTAAGGGCATTAGCCCAGCAAGATGCATGCACAAGATCCTATTGGAGGATGATGCTAAGCCAGTGGTTCAACCACAAAGGCGGCTAAATCCAGCCATGAAGGAGGTGGTGCAGAAAGAGGTCACCAAGTTACTAGAAGCTGGGATTATTTATCCTATTTCTGATAGCCCCTGGGTGAGCCCTGTCCACGTTGTCCCCAAGAAGGGAGGCATAACAGTGGTTCATAATGAAAAGAATGAACTGGTTCCTACAAGAACAGTTACAGGGTGGCGTATGTGTATTGACTACAGAAGGCTCAACACAGCCACCAGGAAGGATCATTTTCCTTTACCATTCATAGACCAGATGCTAGAGAGACTGGCAGGTCATGAATATTACTGCTTTTTGGATGGCTATTCAGGTTACAACCAAATTGCAGTAGATCCTCAGGACCAAGAGAAAACAGCATTTACATGTCCTTCTGGAGTATTGCCTACAGAAGGATGCCTTTTGGTCTGTGCAATGCACCTGCAACCTTTCAAAGGTGCATGCTCTCTATCTTCTCAGATATGGTAGAGAAATTTCTGGAAGTCTTCATGGATGACTTTTCAGTATTTGGAGACTCATTCAGCTCCTGCCTTAACCATCTAGCACTTGTTCTGAAAAGATGCCAAGAGACCAACCTAGTTTTAAACTGGGAAAAATGTCACTTCATGGTGACTGAAGGAATTGTCCTTGGGCATAAAATTTCGAACAAAGGAATAGAGGTGGATCAAGCTAAGGTGGAGGTAATTGAAAAATTACCACCACCTGCCAATGTTAAGGCAATCAGAAGCTTTTTGGGGCATGCAGGATTCTACAGAAGGTTTATAAAGGATTTTTCAAAAATTGCCAAACCTCTGAGTAATCTGCTAGCTGCTGACACTCCATTTATCTTTGATAATGAGTGTCTGCAGGCGTTTGAGACTCTGAAAGCTAAGCTGGTCACAGCACCAGTCATCACTGCACCAAACTGGACATTACCATTTGAACTAATGTGTGATGCCAGTGACCATGCCATTGGTGCAGTTTTGGGACAAAGACATGGTAAGCTTCTGCACGTCATTTATTACGGCAGCCGTATTCTAAATGATGCACAGAAGAACTACACAACCACAGAAAAGGAGTTACTTGCAGTGGTTTATGCCCTTGACAAGTTCAGATCTTATTTAGTAGGATCAAAAGTGATTGTGTACACTGACCATGCTGCTCTTAAATATCTACTCACAAAGCAGGATTCAAAACCCAGGCTCATAAGATGGGTGTTGCTTCTGCAGGAGTTTGATATAGAAATAAGAGACAGAAAAGGGACAGAGAATCAAGTAGCTGATCACCTGTCCCGGATAAAACCAGTAGCAGGAGCATCTCTCCCTCCTACTGAGATCTCTGAAGCCTTTCCGGATGAGCAATTGTTTGCTATTCAGGAAGCTTCGTGGCTTACAGACAGTGCAAACTATAAGACTCAAGGTTCTCCTTCTGTAACCATGGAGTGGAAGCATGAAGAGCTTCTCTCAAAACAGAGTCAAATAAAGCCCCCACAGTCAAACTCTAAGTTTGGTGTTGGGAGGTCACAACCAAACTCTAAGTTTGGTGTTGGATAGGTTCCAACATTGCTCTGAACATCTGTGAGGCTCCATGAGAGCCCACTGTCAAGCTACTGACATTAAAGAAGCGCTTGTTGGGAGGCAACCCAATGTTATATTTATTATTTTCCTTTGTTATTTTATGTTTTCTATAGGTTGATGATCATGGAAAGTCACAAAATCAATTGAAAAAGCAGAAACAGAATGAAAAAACAGAAAGAAAAACAGCTCACCCTGGAGGAAAACCTTGCTGGCGTTTAAACGCCAGTAAGGGCAGCAAATGGGCGTTTAACGCCCAGTCTGGCACCATTCTGGGCGTTTAACGCCAGAAAGGGGCACCAGACTGGCGTTAAACGCCAGGAATGGGCACCAAACTGGCGTTAAACGCCAGAAATGGGCACTAGCCCGGCGTTTAACGCCAGGATTGGTAGTAGAAGCATTTTTGCTCGCCACTTGGTGCAGGGATGAATTATCCTTGACACCTCAGGATCTGTGGACCCCACAGGATCCCCACTTACCCCACCACTCTCTCTCTTCTTTCTTCTTTTGCTCGAGGACGAGCAAACCTTCTAAGTTTGGTGTGGTAAAAGCGTTGCTTTTTGTTTCTCCATAACCATTTATGGCACCTAAAGCCAGAGAAACCTCTAGAAAGAGGAAAGGGAAGGCAAAAGCTTCCACCTCCGAGCCATGGGAGATGGAGAGATTCATCTCAAGGGATGCACTTTTCTCCACAAAACTATTGGGAGGGAATCAACACCTCCCTAGGAGAATTGAGTTCCAACATGGGACAACTAAGGGTGGAGCACCAAGAACATTTCATCCTCCTCCATGAAATTAAAGAAGATCATAGAATCATGAGAGAGGAGCAACAAAGGCAAGGAAGAGACATTGAGGAGCTCAAGCACTCCATAAGATCTTCAAGAGGAAGAACAAGCCGCCATCACTAAGGTGGACCCGTTCTTTAATCTCCTTGTTCTTTATTTTCTATTTTTCGAATTTTTATGCTTATGTTTATCTATGTTTGTGTCTTATTACATGATCATTAGTATCTTAGTGTCTATGCCTTAAAGCTATGAATGTCCTATGAATCCATCACCTCTCTTAAATGAAAAATGCTTTAATCACAAAAGAACAAGAAGTACAGGATTTCGAATTCATCTCTGAAACTAGTTGAATTAGTTTGATGTGGTGACAATACTTTTTGTTTTCTGAATGAATGCTTGAACAGTGCATATGTCTTTTGAATTTGTTGTTTTAAGAATGTTAAAATTATTGGCTCTTGAAAGAATGATGGAAAAGGAGAACTGTTATTGAGGATCTGAAAAATCATAAAAATGATTCTTGAAGCAAGAAAAAGCAGTGTGTTTAAAAAAAAAAAAAGAGAAATAGAAAAGAGAAAAAGAAAGAGCAAGCAGAAAAAGCCAATAGCCCTTTAAACCAAAAGGCAAGGGTAATAAAAAGGATCCAAGGCTTTGAGCATCAGTGGATAGGAGGGCCTACAGGAATAACATCCTGGCCTAAGCGGCTAAACCAAGCTGTCCCTAACCATGTGCTTGTGGCGTGAAGGTGTCAAGTGAAAACTTGAGACTGAGCGGTTAAAGTCGTGATCCAAGGTAAAAAGAGTGTGCTTAAGAACCCTGGACACCTCTAATTGGGGACTCTAGCAAAGCTGAGTCACAATCTGAAAAGGTTCACCCAATTATGTGTCTGTAGCATGTATGTATCCGGTGGTAATACTGGAAGACAGAGTGCTTTGGGCCATGGCCAAGACTCATAAAGTAGCTGTGTTCAAGAATCATCATACCTAACTAGGAGAATCAATAACACTATCTGAATTCTGAGTTCCTATGGATGCCAATCATTCTGAACCTCAAAGGATAAAGCGAGGTGCCAAAATGATGTGCATAAAGTTGATATGCTACGATTTAGGAAATTGCACAATCGGCAAAAATTCCTTCCGGCAAGTGCACCGGTTATCGTCAAGTAAAAACTCACAATAGAGTGAGGTCGAATCCCACAAGGATTGGTTGAATGAGCAATTCAGATTAGAAGTGTGTTCTAGTTGAGCGGATCAAAATTTAGATGAGAATTGCGGAATCTTAAATTGCATGAATTAAAGAGCGAGAAGTTAAAGTGCTGAAATTAAAAAGGGATGGGGGTGATTGCATGAATTGAAATTGCAGAATGTAAATAGAAATGGGTAGATCAGAGATGGGAGTTCATTGGGTGTTAGGAGATATTGAGATCTCCGAATCAAAACATTTTTATCTCTTCCTCAAGCAATGCATTCATTGAATTTTGCTTGGCAATCTTATATGATTGGATCCCAATCCCTTGGCTCACCAATTCTCTCTAAAAACAAACAAATTCCCAATCCCTTGGTTTAAATGTTCATAAGAAGAGATGATGCTCGATCACTGATTATACCACACAATTTCATGAACCACAATTTGGTAGGATTACATGTCACAATATCCATCCAAACCCCAATCCAATTCACTGTGAGAAAGCTTCTCTAGCATGAATCCTCCATTCCTTTCCCAAGGTTCCGAAGGATTCCAATTATGGGTAGTTTCTTTCCCAAGACAACTACCCAATGGAATTAGATCGAGAAGCTTTCTAACAAAATTCAAGAGAAAAGATTGAAGAAGAAGATAAAACTATTATTGATTCATTGAATTACAATAGAGCTCCCTAACCCAATGAAAGGGGTTTAGTGAGTCATAGCTCTGAATTCAATTCAAAAAGATGAAAACTAGCAAAATAATGATCCCAAAGGTTTTTCTGTGTGTAGAAGTCCCCCTCAGGGGCTGGATTCCCCTTCAATCCCCCCTCTTTCAAATGCAGAAACTAAGGCCTTTAAATAGGCTCCCTAAATTACAAAATGAAAATGAAATTAAAAGCAAATTACAATCAAATGAAAATAAACTATTCTAGATGATTCTTGTGGCCTTGATTTGGTGTTGTTGATGGGCCTTGCTTGCTTGAAGGGTAGAGTGACATAATTGATCCAAAAAGGATAATGATCCATTAAACTACACTCAAACGTTGCACCCCCCTTTCTTGAGTCGTCACTTTGTTCTCTTGTCAACCTTGCCAATTTGATGCCAAATATAGACTATTATACCTCGTTGGAAAACTATGGATGTCAGCTTTCTAACGCAACTGGAAGCACCTCAATTGGATCTCTATAGCTCAAGTTATACTCCATGGAAGGTGAAGAGGTCAGCTGGCCTGATTGCATGTTGGTACTATGCTCTTCTATGCACATTACGGGGCTGTTTTCTCCCTCAATTTTTAGTATCCACCATGCATGCCATGTATGCTTGGAAAGCTCTAGATGTCTTCTTTCCAATGCATTTTGAATCACCTCATTTGGAGTTTTGTAGCTCAAGTTATTTATGTTTGAAGAAGGCATGGTCAAGCTGTTCCATATAACACGTTTAAGCTCCAGTTTAAGCTTAAACTGGAGCTTAAACGCTGGCACTCCCTGGAGGCACAAGCTCAAGCACGTTTAAGCTTCAGTTTAAGGTTAAACTGAAGCTTAAACGTGGAAATGGAAGAAGGCAACCCTGGAGTGTGGAATTGTCGAACACGTTTAAGCTCCAGTTTAAGGTTAAACTGGAGCTTAAACGTGGAATGGCTCCCTGATGCATTTCATTTCTGGCGTTTAACTTCCAGTTTAAGGTTAAACTGGAGGTTAAACGCCACTTTCAGCTTTCATGATTTTGGCGTTTAATGCTCTAGTTTAAGCTTAAACTGGAGCTTAAACTGGAGCTTAAACTCCACATGTGATATTCAAGCTTCTTTTATTGATTTTGTTGCTTCCTTGCCTAGCCTCTTCTTCCCTGAAATCATCCAAACAACTACATCAAAGTCTTGCTAAAATTCATGAGAATTCTTCCATTCATAGCATTCAAGGAATATAACTAAAAACTCATGGAATTTGCATCAAAATCTTCATGTTTGAATGATTTAAGACAAGCATGACTATTTGGCCCAAATGATTACTTAAGGCTCAAGAAAATGCATAAAACAACTAAAAATAAAAGAAAAAGGCTAGTGAAACTAGCCTAAGATGCCTTGGCATCACAAAACTGTTCGGAAGCAAAAAGCTACTAGTCCCGCTCATCTAATTGGAACTATGTTTCTTTGATATTTTGGAGTCTATAGTATATTCTCTTCTTTTTATTCTATTTTGATTTTTAGTTGCTTGGGGACAAGCAACAATTTAAGTTTGGTGTTGTGATGAGCGGATAATTTATACGCTTTTTGGCATTGTTTTTAGTATGTTTTTAGTATGATTTAGTTAGTTTTTAGTATATTTTTATTAGTTTTTAGTTAAAATTCACTTTTCTGGACTTTACTATGAGTTTGTGTGTTTTTCTGTGATTTCAGGTATTTTCTGGCTGAAATTGAGGGATCTGAGCAAAAATCTGATTTAGAGGCTGAAAAGGACTGCAGATGCTGTTAGATTCTGACCTCCCTGCACTTAAAGTGGATTTTCTGGAGCTACAGAAGCCCAATTGGCGCGCTCTCAATGGCGTTGGAAAGTAGACATCCTGGGCTTTCCAGCAATGTATAATAGTCCATACTTTACCCGAGATTTGATGGCCCAAACCGGCGTTGCAAATCAGCTTCAGAATTCCCAGCGTTTAACGCTGGAACTGGCATAGAAATTGGAGTTAAACGCCCAAACTGGCATAAAAGCTGGCGTTTAACTTCAGAAAGAGTCTCTACAAGAAAATGCTTCAATGCTCAGCCCAAGCACACACCAAGTGGGCCCGGAAGTGGATTTTTCTGTCATTTACTCAATTCTGTAAACCCTAGGTTACTAGTTCACTATTAATAGGATCTTTTGACATTGTATCTGTACCTCATGACACTTTACACGTTTCTTTGTGTACTTCTTACAGCATGAGTCTCTAAACCACATGGTTGGGGGTGAGGAGCTCTGCTGTGTCTTGATGGATTAATGCAATTACTACTGTTTCTTATTCAATCATGCTTGCTTCCGTTCTAAGATATCACTTGTTCTTAACCCGGATGAATGTGATGACCCGTGACACTCATCATATTCTCAACTATGAACGCGTGCCTGACAACCACCTCCGTTCTACTTTAGATTGAGTAGATATCTCTTGGATTCTTTAATCAGAATCTTCGTGGTATAAGCTAGAATTGATGGCGGCATTCAAGAGAATCCGGAAGGTCTAAACCTTGTCTGTGGTATTCTGAGTAGGATTCAATGATTGAATGACTGTGACGAGCTTCAAACTCCTAAGGGCGGGGCGTTAGTGATAGACGCAAAAGAATCATTGGATTCTATTCCGGCCTGATTGAGAACCGACAGATGGATAGCCGTGCCGTGACAGGGTGCGTTGAACATTTCCACTGAGAGGATGGGAGGTAGCCATTGACAACGGTGAAACCCTACATACAGCTTGCCATGGAAGGAGCCTTGCGTGTTTGATGAAGAAGACAGTAGGAAAGCAGAGATTCAGAAGATGGAGCATCTCCAAAACCTCAACCTGTTTCCCATTACTGCAAAACAAGTACTTATTTCATGTTCTTTTACTTTTCACAATCAACCCTGATAATCTTTGATATCCTGACTAAGATTTACAAGATAACTATAGCTTGCTTCAAGCCGACAATCTCCGTGGGATCGACCCTTACTCACGTAAGGTATTACTTGGACGACCCAGTACACTTGCTGGTTAGTTGTGCGGGATTGCAAAAGCGTGATTGCAATTTCGTGCACCAGTGATACTCCTGTAATCACATACGGACCCCTCCAACGAGATTTAAGCTTTCCTGGGAACAATCTGAGCCTAGAGTTGAATAGCAGAACTTTTTGTCCTGGCTCAAAGACTCTGGATGACAACTTCTTATCATGCCACTTCTTTGCCTTTTCCTTATAAATCTTTGCATTTTCAAAGGCATTGAGTCTGAACTCCTCTAGCTCATTTAGTTGGAGCAATCTTTTTTCACCAGCTAATTGAGCATCCATGTTTAGGAACCTGGTTGCCCAGTAGGCTTTATGTTCCAGTTCCACGGGCAGATGACAGGCCTTCCCATACACCAGTTGGTATGGAGAGGTTCCTATAGGAGTCTTGAATGCTGTTCTGTATGCCCACAGAGCATCATCCAAACTCTTTGCCCAATCCTTTCTTCGGGCTATCACAGTCCGTTCTAGGATTTTTTTTAGCTCTCTGTTAGAGACTTCAGCTTACCCATTTGTCTGTGGATGATACGGAGTTGCCACTTTGTGGCTAATTCCATATCTTACCACAGCAGAGTATAGCTGTTTATTGCAGAAATGAGTGCCCCCGTCACTGATTAGTACTCTGGGAACACCAAACCTGCTGAAGATGTGTTTCTGGAGGAATTTCAGCACGGTCTTGGTATCATTAGTGGGTGTAGCAATTGCTTCTACCCACTTAGACACATAGTCCACTGCCACCAGAATGTAAGTGTTTGAGTATGATGGTGGGAATGGACCCATGAAGTCAATCCCCCATACGTCAAACAATTCAATCTCTAATATCCCTTGTTGAGGCATGGCATATCCGTGAGGCAAGTTACCAGCTCTTTGGCAACTGTCACAGTTACGCACAAACTCTCGGGCATCTCTATAGAGAGTAGGCCAGTAGAAGCCACATTGGAGAACTTTCGTGGCTGTTCGCTTACTTCCAAAATGTCCTCCATACTGTCATCCATGGCAGTGCCATAGGATCCTTTGTGCTTCTTCTCTGGGCACACATCTGCGGATCATTCCGTCTGCACATCTCTTAAAGAGATACGGCTCATCCCATAGGTAGTACTTGACATCTGAAATTAACTTCTTTCTTTGCACTCTGCTGTACTCTTGGGGTATGAACCTCACAGCTTTATAATTTGCAATATCTGCAAACCATGGAGCTTTCTGAATGGCAAAGAGTTGCTCATCTGGGAAAGTCTCAGAGATCTCAATAGAAGGGAGGGACGTCCCAGCTACTGGTTCTATTCGGGACAGATGATCAGCTACTTGGTTCTCTGTCCCTTTTCTGTCTCTTATTTCTATATCAAACTCTTGCAGAAGCAACACCCATCTTATAAGCCTGGGTTATGAATCCTGCTTTGTGAGTAAGTATTTAAGAGCAGCATGGTCAGTGTACACAATCACTTTGGATCCCACTAGATAGGATCTAAACTTGTCAATGGCATAGACCACTGCAAGTAACTCTTTCTCTGTGGTTGTGTAATTCTTCTGTGCATCATTTAGAACACGGCTGGCATAATAAATGACGTGCAGAAGTTTGTTATGCCTCTGTCCCAACACTGCACCAATGGCATGGTCACTGGCATCACACATTAGTTCAAATGGCAATGTCCAGTCTGGTGCAGAGATGACTGGTGCTGTGACCAGCTTGGCTTTCAGGGTCTCAAATGCCTGCAGACACTGTGTGTCAAACACAAATGGTGTGTCAGCAGCTAGCAGGTTGCTCAAAGGTTTTGCAATTTTCGAAAAATCCTTTATAAACCTTCTATAGAATCCTGCATGCCCCAGAAAGCTTCTGATTGCCTTAACATTGGCAGATGGTGGTAATTTTTCAATTACCTCTACCTTTGCCTTATCCACCTCTATTCCCCTGCTTGAAATTTTGTGCCCAAGGACAATTCCCTCAGTCACCATAAAGTGACATTTCTCCCAGTTTAAAACCAGGTTAGTCTCTTGGCACCTTTTCAGGACAAGTGCTAGGTGGTCAAGACAGGAGTTGAATGAGTCTCCGTATACTGAGAAGTCATCCATGAAGACTTCCAGGAATTTCTCCACCATATCAGAGAAGATGGATAACATGCATCTCTGAAAGGTTGCAGGAGCATTACACAGACCAAAAGGCATCTTCCTGTAGGCAAACACGCCAGAAGGGCAAGTAAATGCTGTTTTCTCTTGGTCCTGGGGATCCACTGCAATTTGGTTGTAACCTGAATAGCCATCCAAAAAGCAGTAATAATCATGACCAACTAGTCTTTCTAGCATTTGGTCTATGAATGGTAAAGGAAAATGATCCTTTCTGGTGGCTGTATTGAGCCTTCTGTAGTCAATACACATACGCCACCCTGTGACTGTTCTTGTAGGAACCAGTTCATTTTTTTCATTATGAACCACTGTCATGCCTCCCTTTTTGGGGACAACTTGGACAGGGCTCACCCAGGGGCTATCAGAAATAGGATAAATAATCCCAGCCTCTAGTAATTTAGTGACCTCTTTCTGCACCACCTCCTTCATGGCTGGATTTAGCCTCCTCTGTGGTTGGACCACTGGTTTGGCATTATCCTCCAACAGGATCTTGTGCATGCATCTAGCTGGGCTAATGCCCTTAAGATCACTTATGGACCACCCAAGAGCTGTCTTGTGTGTCCTTAGCACTTGAATTAGTGCTTCCTCTTCCTGTGGATTTAAAGCAGAGCTTATAATCACTGGAAAAGTGTCACTCTCTCCCAGAAATGCATACTTCAGGGATGGTGGTGGTGGTTTGAGTTCAGGTTTGGGAGGCTTATCCTCCTCCTGAGGAATTTTCGAAAATTCCTTTGTTTCCTGTGGTTCTTCTTGATCAGGTTGAGCATCCTTGAAGATGTCTTCAAGCTCTGATTTTAGGCTTTCAGTCATATTGATCTCTTCCACCAAAGAGTCAATAATGTCAGCGCCCATGCAGTCATTTGGTGTGTCTGGATGCTGCATAGCTTTTACAGCATTCAACTTGAACTCATCCTCATTGACTCTCAGGGTTACTTCCCCTTTTTGTACATCAATGAGAGTTCGTCCAGTTGCTAGGAAAGGTCTTCCTAGAATGAGAGTTGCACTCTTGTGCTCCTCCATTTCCAGCACCACAAAGTCTGTTGGAAAGGCAAATGGCCCAACCTTGACAATCATGTCCTCAATTATGCCTGATGGATATTTAATGGAGCCACCAGCAAGTTAGAGGCATATCCGGGTTGGTTTGACTTCTTCAGTCAACCCAAGCTTTCTGATAGTGGATGCAGGTATTAGATTGATGCTTGCTCCAAGGTCACACAGGGCTGTCTTGGTGCAAGCACCTTCTAATGTGCATGGTATCATAAAGCTCCCTGGATCTTGAAGCTTTTCTGGTAAGCCTTTCAGAATGACTGCACTGCATTCTTCAGTGAGAAATACTTTTTCAGTTTCTCTCCAATCTTTCTTATGACTTAAGATCTCTTTCATGAACTTAGCATAAGAAGGTATTTGCTCAAGTGCCTCTGCAAACGGAATCTTTATTTCAAGAGTCCTTAGATAGTCTGCAAAGCGGGCAAATTGCTTATCCTGTTCCGCTTGGCGGAGTTTCTGAGGATAAGGCATCTTGGCTTTATATTCTTCAACCTTAGTTGCTGCAGGTTTATTCCTTACAGAAGTGGTTGAAGAAGCCTTTTTGGAGGGATTACTGTCAGCACTCTCAGGTGTCTGATCCTCCCTTGACGTCTGAACGCCAGGAATGGGTGAAGATTGGGCGTTTAACGCCAACTTCTCTCCCTTTTCTGGCGTTTGAACGCCAGAACTGGGTAGGGAATGGGCGTTTAACGCCAGTTTTCCTCCCCTTTCTGGCGTTTGAACGACAACAGTACTCCTCTCTGGGCTCTTGCTGTCCTCAAAGGGATTTTGGACAGTGGTTTGGTTATCCTCTGTCAATTGTTCCTTATTTGGCTTTTTGCTACTTTGAGCAGTGTTATTCAATGTCTTCCCACTCCTCAGTTGAACTGCTTGACATTCTTCTGTTATCTGGTTAGATATCTGCTGTTTTGCTTGATTCAACTGCAGTTCTATGTTCTTGTTAGCAATTTTAGTTTCATGGAGCATCTCTCTAAATTCTGCTAACTATTTTGTCATCAGGTGTAGTTGTTGATTAAGCTCTATCATCTGTTCTTGAGGATTAGGATCAGTGGCTACTGCCAAGACTTCCTCTTTTGGAGAGAACTCATTGCTAGAATACAAATATTGATTTCTAGCAACAGTGTCTATAAGCTCTTGAGCCTCTTCAATTGTCTTCCTCATGTGTATAGATCCACCAGCTGAGTGGTCTAAAGACATCTGAGCTTTTTCTGTAAGCCCATAGTAGAAGATGTCTAACTGCACCCACTCTGAAAACATTTCAGAGGGGCATTTTCTTAGCATACCTCTATACCTCTCCCAGGCATTATAAAGGAATTCATTATCCTCTTGTTTAAAGCCTTGGATGTCCAGCCTTAGCTGTGTCATCCTCCTTGGAGGGTAGAAGTGATTCAGGAATTTGTCTGATAACTGTTTCCATGTCTTTATGCTTGCTGTAGGTTGGTTATTCAACCACCTCTTAGCTTGATCTTTTACAGCAAATGGAAACAGTAATAGTCTGTAGACATCCTGATCCACCTCTTTATCACGTACTGTGTCAGCAATTTGTAAGAACTGTGCCAGAAACTCAGTAGGTTCTTCCTGTGGAAGACCAGAATACTGGCAATTTTGCTGCACTATGATAATGAGTTGAGGATTTAGCTCAAAGCTGCTTGCTTTGATGGGAGGTGTACAGATGCTACTTCCATATGCAGTTGTAATGGGGTTAGCATATGACCCCAGAGTCCTTCCGGACTGCTCAATTCCACTTAGGTCCATGATGGATAAAGGGAATATGATATGGATTGCAAGTAGATAAATATATATATATATATATATATATATATATATATATATATATATTTTGACCGAAAATAATAAAATAAAATGAATGGAAAATAAAATCAAATTTCGAAAACTAAAAGAAAATAAGATCAAAGCGAATTGAAAACTGAATCAATTAGTCAATTAAAAAGATTTTGAAAAAGATTTTATTTTTGAAATGAGGAGAGAGAAAAACAACAAAATGACACCAAACTTAAAATTTTTAGAAAATCAAACACTAATTTTCGAAAATTTTTAAGGGGAAAACACAAAGAGGACACCAAACTTAGAATTTTTAAGGATCAAAAAGGGACTAGGGACATGCAAATTCGAAAATTAAAAGAAAAGCAAAAGCATGCAATTGACACCAAACTTAAAATATGAAACTAGACTCAACTAAAAGACTCTAAACCAACAAAAATAAAACAGTCCTAATCTAAGCAACAAGATAAGCCGTCAGTTGTCCAAACTCGAACAATCCCCAGCAACGGCGCCAAAAACCTGGTGCACGAAATTGCAATCACACTTTTGCAATCCCGCACAACTAACCAGTAAGTGCACTGGGTCGTCCAAGTAATACCTTACGTGAGTAAGGGTCGATCCCACGGAGATTGTCGGCTTGGAGCAAGCTATGGTTATCTTGTAACTCTTAGTCAGGATATCAAAAATTATCAGGATTGATTGTGAAAAGCAAAAGAACATGAAATAGGTACTTGAATTGCAGTGATGGAGAATAGGTTGAGGTTTTGGAGATGCTCTGTCTTCTGAACCTCTGCTTTCCTACTGTCTTCTTCTTCAAACACGCAAGGCTCCTTCCATGGCAAGCTGTATGCAAGGGTTTCACCGTTGTCAGTGGCTACCTCCCATCCTCTCAGTGGAAATGTTCAACGCACCCTGTCACGGCACGGCTATCCATCTGTCGGTTCTCAATCAGGCCGGAATAGAATCCAGTGATTCTTTTGCGTCTGTCACTAACGCCCCGCCCTCAGGAGTTTGAAGCTCGTCACAGTCATTCAATCATTGAATCCTACTCAGAATACCACAGACAAGGTTTAGACCTTCCGGATTCTCTTGAATGCCGCCATCAGTTCTAGCTTATACCACGAAGATCCTGATTAAGGAATCTAAGAGATATCTACTCAATCTAAAGTAGAACGGAGGTGGTTGTCAGGCACGCGTTCATGGTTGAGAATATGATGAGTGTCACGGGTCATCACATTCATCCGGGTTAAGAACAAGTGATATCTTAGAACGAAAGCAAGCATGATTGAATAAGAAACAGTAGTAATTGCATTAATCCATCAAGACACAGCAGAGCTCCTCACCCCCAACCATGGGGTTTAGAGACTCATGCCGTGGAAGGTACACAAAGAAACGTGTAAAGTGTCATGAGGTACAGATACAATGTCAAAAGATCCTATTAATAGTGAACTAGTAACCTAAGGTTTACAGAAATGAGTAAATTACAGAAAAATCCACTTCCGGGCCCACTTGGTGTGTGCTTGGGCTGAGCATTGAAGCATTTTCGTGTAGAGGCTCTTTCTGGAGTTAAAAGCCAGCTTTTATGCCAGTTTGGGCGTTTAACTCCAATTCCTATGCCAGTTCCAGCGTTAAACGCTGGGATTTCTCAAGCTGATTTGCAACGCAGGTTTGGGCCATCAAATCTCGGGCAAAGTATGGACTATTATACATTGCTGGAAAGCCCAGGATGTCTACTTTCCAACGCCGTTGAGAGCGCGCCAATTGGGCTTCTGTAGCTCCAGAAAATCTACTTCGAGTGCAGGGAGGTCAGAATCCAACAGCATCTGCAGTCCTTTTCAGCCTCTAAATCAGATTTTTGCTCAGATCCCTCAATTTCTGCCAGAAAATACCTGAAATCATAGAAAAACACACAAACTCATAGTAAAGTCCAGAAAAGTGAATTTTAACTAAAAATATACTAAAAACTAACTAAATCATACTAAAAACATACTAAAAACAATGCCAAAAAGCGTATAAATTATCCGCTCATCAATTAACTAGGGGGTTAGCATGCCACACCGAGCCTGGCGTGCCACGCGCCCTTTGTGGTCTTCAAAATTACTTCTTGGAAAATATAGTTGGTGTGCCATGCTTGGCCCTGGCATGCCACGCCTTTGTTAAAGCTCCAAGAATGCTTCTCTGGAAAATATAGTTGGCATGGAACACTTGGCACTGGCGTGCCACGCCCATGTTAAAGCTTCAAGAATCCTCTTTTGGAATTTTCAACTGGCGTGCCATGCCCATACTATTTGGTGGCATTTGTACTAAGTGGCATGCCCAGCTTCACACGCCCAGCTTCTCTTTCTTGATTCCTCTTTCCATTGTTGCTCTTTTAACTGAAATTCAATACAAACTCATTTCAAAGCAATGTACCATAATAATCACCATTTACTTCATGAAATTGCATTGATTGAATGAGATTGTGCTCTTTTTATGGCCCTTTTTGATAAGAGAAAGAGGTAGATGATGCAAGTCATCAGAATTCATCAGTCCCCTTAGTGTCTTTATTTTATTTTTGTTCCATTTATTCTTCTTTATTATTTTCAAAAAAAATTTAGCTTATTTTTATTATTAATTTTAAAAGTTTTAGTGCTTTATTTATCTAGTCTATTTTATTTTATTTCTTTTACTCAAGTTGCATCACTATGAATTCTTTTCACTCTGACGTAGATATTCTCGCTTTTTCTTATTTTTTGTTTGTTTGAGTAGGAACAGGAACAAAGAACCTCTTCTGGAATTTGATCCTGAGATTGAGAGAACTTTGAGAAGGCGTTTACAGTAGGCTAGAGCTTATAAAGCTGCTGAGAATCTCAAGGAAAATTTTGAGAAGGAAGTTGACGAGTTCACTATGGAGCCTAACAACAACAACAATAATGTTGTTAATCCTAATGTTCTTAATCCTCCTAATATGCCTGGGCAACCTAGAAGGACACTTGGTCCATACACTGCTCCTAGCCCTGACTTCTATGGGAACAACATTGTTATACCCCTTGTAGCTACTAATAATTTTGAGCTGAAGTCTCAACTCATCACTTTGGTACAATAGAACTGCCAGTTTCATAGACTCTCACAGAAAGACCCAAACTTGTTTATCTCTAATTTCCTGCAAATCTGTGACACTATGAAGACCAATGGACTTCATCCTGATGTCTATAAGTTGCTTCTCTTTCCATTTGCTGTAGGGACAGGGCCAAGCAGTGGCTTGACACACATCCCAAGAAGAGCGTAGATACATGGGATAAGGTAGTTAATAGGTTTCTGACCAAGTTTTTTCCACCTCAGTAGCTGACTAAGCTGAGGACTGATGTCGAGACTTTCAGGCAGAAAGAGGGTGAATCTCTCTAAGAAAATTGCGAGAGATACAAGTTGATGCTTAGAAAATGTCCTCCAAACATGTTTTCAGACTAGATTCAGTTACAGATTTTTCTAAGATGGAGTTACTGAGACCGCCAAAAGGTCTTTGGATAGTTTTATAGGTGGATCCCTTCACATGGAAAAGACCCCTAAAGAGGCTACTGAGTTAATTGAGATGGTTGCTAACAAACAATATTTGTATTCTTCTAAGAAGACCTCTATGAAGAAAGGAGTAATGGAATTAGATGCTTTGGATGCTATTTTTGCTCAAAACAAGACCATGTTTCAACAAATTATTGCTATTACTAAACACTTGAGTTGGTTACAAGTTTCAGGCATCAAACACACAAAACACTTCCTATGACATGAGTGGTGGCTTCCCTCAAGGTGAGAGTTATGATTATGCCCATCCTCCTGAACAGGTTAATTATATGGACAATTCCTCTATACCTCCCAACAATGACTCTTATTCCAAGACTTTTAAGCCGGGGTGGAGGAATCACCCAAATTTTGGTTGGGAAAATTAACCTTAGAGGCAACAGAATTTTAACAATAATTCCCAGGAAACTCTAATCAAAACAACTTTAACAACCGTCAATTTCAGCCCTTTGAACCACAACAAGCACCTTCTCAGCCTCAAAAATCTTCTTACTTAGAGTCTGTAGTTGCAAAACTCTTCAAGATACTCATAGTTTCATGCAGAAAATCAGAGCTTCAATTAGGAACTTGGAGGTTCAGGTGGCTCAACTAGCCACAAAAGTTGCTGAAATTGATAAGAGGCCCACCAATACTCTTCTTAGTAAGATAATTCCAAATCCAAGAGAGGAGTGCAAGGCTATCACTGTGACAAATGGACAAGTGGTAAGTACAGAAGCACAAGCTACTAAGGAGCCAGTTGAAAAAAAAGCTCCAAAGAAGGCACAAGCCAAGGAGAAGCACACCCTGAGAGACACCCGGACAACCCCTTTCCAGTTGATATTGAGTAACATAGAGTAAAGTCTCCAGTGCCTGAGTACAAGCCAAAACTACCATATCCTCAGAGGCTTCAAAAGAAAACCAAGGACAAGCAGTTTTCAAAGTTCTTGGAAGTCTTCAGAAAGTTGCAAATGAATATCTTTTTTACTGAAGTTTTGGAGAAAATACCTCTCTATCTTAAATTCATGAAGGAGTTGCTATCCAAAAAGAGGACTTTAAAGGTAGATGAGATAGTGATCCTGACCAAGAAATGTAGTGCCATAATTGTAACTTACCAGGAAGATGCCAGATCCAAAGAGCTTTCAAATTCTATGCACCATTGGGAGCACAATCTTTGAGAAAGTCTCGTGTGATCTAGGCACAAGTATCAATTTAATGACCTTGTTTGTGATGAAGAAGTTGCAAATTAAAGAGGAACAACCAACAAGGATAGCATTACAAATGGCAGATAAATCTTTGAATCATGCACATGGAATAGTGAAGAATATCTTGGTTAAGGTGGGTAAGTTCTTCCTCCTAGTAGACTTTGTAATTCTTGACATGGAGGAGGATGAAAATACTTCTATAATCTTAGGAAGACCATTCCTAGACACTAGGAGAGCTCTGATTAATGTGGAAGAAGGTAAATTGATGCTGAGGGTATATGATGAGCATTTGATTTCAATGTGTTTAAAACCATACATCACTCAGATGAAGAAGGCAATTGCATGAAGACTGAGTTCACTGATCCAAATATCCAAGAACTCCCTGAGGATGCAAAATAGAGTTTGTAGCTCAATCCTTCTTTAGTGAAAATCTATACAATTTCTGCTAATATCAAACCTAAGTTTGGTATTGAGTGTGTGTCTTCCACGAAGGAGGAAGTTCCCAAAAAGAAAGTGCCTAAGAGATGGAGAAACAAGAAGATCCCCATTGAAGATTTCTCATGATGAATGTGGTGTTAACTCATAGTTTCGGTGTTGCCTCATACAGTGAACAGAATCTTCTCTCTTGAGCATATTGAGCTACTTCATGGGGACACAGAGAGAAGATTCATCATGAGAGTTGAGGAGTTGAAGCACTATAATCAACCCCTACCTTAACAAGACATCAACTGTCAAGCTAATGACATTACAGTAGCGCTTGTTGGGAGGTAATCCAACTACTAGTATTCTTGGTTTTGCAGTTATTTTGATTTCAATTTATAGTTATTTTGATTTTAGTGTTATAGTTATTTTAGTTTTAATTATTTTGCCTCAATTTTTCAAGAGTTTTTCTTGTTTTACATGGGTTTTAGTCATGCAAAGTGTTGAAAACAGGAACAAGAGGAATCAGAAGGAAAAATAGAACATCCTAGAGAAGAGTTGATTCGGGTGCTCTGGCACTAAACGTCAGGCTGGACATTAAGTGCCGAGGAGCCTGCAATTCGAAGAGAGCTCTCTATTTGGGTGGCCCAAACGCCAGGTCAGCATTTGGCGCCGTATGGCACATAAATGGAGGAAGGCCACAGGGAGGTGGCGCTAAACGTCAGGCTAGGTGTTTAGTGCAAAGGGTGCTACAAGAAAAAATTGCTCTTTGCCCCAGCGGCGCTAAATGTCAAGCGCTATTAGCACGTATTTGGAATGCAAAGAAGGGGCTTCGTTAGTTTAGTTAGTAATAATTATTTTATTTTATTTTATTTTGATTATTATTATTACCAAATACACTCTTTTAGTGTTTAGATTTTATTATTTTATTTTATTTCCAAATCAATTAAGTTATATATGGTTCAACTTGCACAAATTATTGAGTATTGATAGCAGATGATGATTTTTGAGAACACAAAATTCTTCTTTGATAGTGAATTATTCTTATGTGTTCAATTCAATGATGGAAGATGGGAAGTTAGAGGTAAATAGAGCTTGCTTGAAAGAGAAAGAAGGATAGTTGATGATTCAATGTAATAATTCTTGTAGTTAGTTAATCATTTGATAAATTCTAGGGGAAGGCAATGCGCTAAGACTATTATTTACCAAGTTAAACGAATGAATGTCATCCTAAATGGATGAAAGTTTTGGCACTTTGCCGATTCTCTTTGCCACTATTGGGGCTCCAATTTTTTCTTTCTTTGTTCCCTTTTGCCCTTTAGTTTTTCAGGTTTTTTTTCCGTCTTTTGCTATTAACCTCAATGTATTTGTTAATTAAATTTGTTCTTTTTGACTTAACTTAGGTTGATCAAATGTTTAACTTATTTGTTGGTTTAAAGAAATATTATGAATTTAAATTCTGTTTTATGTATCTAATAATTTATTAGCACAATAATTTTTTTCATTCCACACTTAACACATTCACTCTCTCTCTTTTCTATCTTACACTCATTAGTTTTAAATTTTACACTAGATTAAGATTTAGAATTTTTTATACTATGGGCAACTAATCCTTTATTTTTAAGGTTAGGAGCTCTATTTATTTTGATAGATTAATAATTATTTATTCTTCTACTCTTGATTAATGCTTTGATTATTGTTTAAGAATTGGTTTCATTCTTCATCCTAGGAATTAGTGATTATTGGAAAATAACTCTAATTCTACTTGAATTCTATTTGAGTCTTGGAAAAGTTATATCATTAGAATTACAACTTGAAACTAATTTCTCATAATTCCTAATTATCTGGACTTAGTGCGGTACGTAACATATAACTGCATTATGTTTTGGGATTCTTAGAGTTGTGTGGCATATAAATCAAAATTTGAACTTCACCCTCTAATACAATTGAGTGATCAAGGAATTGATAGTTAGTTGCATTAGAGGAGATTGGGTTGCCTAAGAAAAGAATTTAATCACTTGGGGTTCGTCATAAACATAATCATTGCATGATCAAAGTAGTTGACATTGAATATTAATTTGGAAATTTAAATATCTCTAACACCTTAACTATCTTTATCATATTATTTTCTCAACTAATTTTAGTTTGCTTTTATTTAATTCTCTGTCTTTATGTTATTTGCTATTGAAACCCTAAATTTTAATTGTCTGACTAGAATAATCAATTAACTATTGTTTGCTTAATCCGTTAATCCACATGGGATCAATAGTCACTCACCTGAGTTTATTACTTGGTACGACCCAGTGCACTTGCCAATAAGTTGTGGTTTTGAAAATCCGCACCAAGTTTTTTGCAAGAAACTCAACCATAAGAAACTCCACAAATAAAGAAACTTAATCACCTCAGTATTTTAAAGTGAGAACGCGCTACGACGCTAAACGCTAAGCATGGTGTTTAGCGCCAGTAGCCCTATACGGGTGCATCGAAGAGGGGTTTTAAAATTTGAAAAGACAAACCATGGGCCCCATACTGACCACCCCACCACCCAATCACTTCCCTCATCTCTCTCCCCTCATTCACTCACCCCTCTGACCGTTACACACTCCCCCTTTCCCCATTTATTTTTTTCAATTTCCCATTCCCCTTACCAACTACTTCCACATCAATTCCATTCAATTTAATTTCACCCTCCCCCTTCTTTTACTATAACCAATCCCCCTTTCTTCTATATAAACCACCTTTTACCCCTTATTTTTACACTCTAACAAATTCACTTCACCTCCTCTCTTCTTTCTATTCCCTTTCAAATTTCCAAAAACATTTTTTCTATTCACTTTCTATACCCCCTCATTTTTCTTTCCTTATCCCCCCCATTTTTGTTTACTCTCCATTCTTATTTTCTTTAATTTTCATTTCTATTTCCCTCCACCATCATCTTTTTTTCCTTTCTTTTTACCATTATATTCTGTCATTTTTCCTTCTATTTTCTTTTTCTTTGCTCAGAGACGAGCAACTTTCTAAGTTTGGTATGGCCGCACTGCTTTTTTTTCTTTTTTATTGATTATTTATGGCACCCAAGACCAGAGAGTCCTCCTCTAGGAAATAGAAGAAGGTTCCAGTGACCGGTCCCTATGACTCACACCGGTTTAGCTCCAAGGTCCATGAGTAGCACTTTCATGAGATTACCGGGCGGAAGAAAGTAATTTCAGAGGTTTGGTTTGATCTTAAACCAGACGAGTACCCGCAGATACAAGCTGAAATTTAGAGGAGGGGCTGGGACACATTGTGCAACCCAGTCCCTGAGGTGGGCCAACTCATAGTCCAAGAGTTTTACACCAATGCTTAGGTCACATACAAGCATGTGAAGGGCATAAACCCCTGCCTCAAGAACTGGCATACCATGGTCAAAGGACGAGTTCTTAATTTCAGTCCACATAGCGTGAGAGAGACACTCCGATTACCACAGAATAGGGATGAGGATGGGTCCTATACTAAGAGGGTCAATAATGATAAGAGGCCGGAGCAGATACTTGCTGATATTTGCCTTTTGGGAGCCCAGTAGAGGCTCAATTCTGAAGGACAGCCTGGACAGTTAGGCCAGCACGATCTGAAGCTGATTTCTAGGAGATGGTTGGAGTTCATTTAGCGCTCCATTATCCCGACAAGAAACCGTTCTGAGGTGACCATGGACCGAGCAATGATGATTTATTGTATCATGCCCGGGAAGGTGGTCGAGATGGAGCTAGTCATTTCACAGGAGATCTACAGTATTGCTTCCAATGCCTCCACCCACGCTAAACTAGCATTTTCACACCGGATTTTTTTGCCTATGTGATGCTGCTAGGGTGTAGATTGGTCATGATACCCTCATCCCCATTGAGAGGCCCATCTCTAGGAAGACCATGGAGTATGCTTGGGAGTATGCTAGAGTTCTAAGAGAGGAGCCGGCTCCCTCACCTCAACCACAGCAGCCTAAGATGTTTCAGAGACATTATTTCCCTCGACATGAGTACTGGGAGTAGTTGACATCATATATAGGGCATTTGACATCGTCTATTGATCAAATGAGGATGGATCATGAGGGCCACTCTGCCCTCCTACAGCATCTTCTGGAAGAGCAACATAGCTAGCGTAGGTAGATAGAGCTGTGATGCCAAGGCATCTTAGGCTAGTTTCACTAGCCTTTTTCTTTTGTTTTTAGTAGTTTTATGCAATTTCTTGGGCAATAAGTAAGCATTTGGATTGAAAGGTCATGCATACCTTGATTCATGCAAACATAGTTAATTTGATGCTTTTTCATGAGATTTATTCTATAATTACTTGTGTGCTAAGAATGATGCAATCTCTTGTGATATTAGCAAGGCTTTGATGCATGTTTTGCTTAATGATAGGTGAAGAAAAGCATGGAAGGAGGTTGTAGAATGGCCATGGAAAGAAGGAGGAGAAGCAACGTTGATGGCCAAAGTTAGACCACCAATGCTGCCTCAAACGTTGGAAGGAAAGGCAGAGCATAAGTTTTCATGATGCTTGTGCCAACGTTACCCCCAACGTTTTTGATATAATGTGCTTTCTGGAAAATGGGAAAAATGTGGTGACGCGTACGCGTACTATGCGCTCATGCGTGGATTTGGAATTTTAACAATCCACGCGCACGCGTATGTTATGCACATGCATTGATAGAGTAACTTTGGAGGGAACGTTTCTAGTCTAACGCTAATGCCAACATGTAGGATCTGAGTTCTAAATCTTGATTTTGAAAAAGCGTATCAACGCGCACGCGTAGGGGACGCGCACACGTGGATAGGTCAACGTTGGAGGGAGCATTGCCACTCAAACACTAGGTCCAACGTCTTTGAAAATCATTCAAAAACTGGAATTGGGGGATTTGCATCCACGCACACGCGTAGGTTACGTGCACGCGTGGATGTGTATTCTGATCCCAAACACGCAAAAGCACAGGTAACGCTTACGTGTAAAGTGGTAAATTGCACTATTCACGCGTATGCGTGAGCCACGCGTACGCGTGGATAGGTGAATGTTGGCACTCCAACGTTGAGTCAAACGTTGATGACAGCAACCAGAACCCATCTTTCCAAAGGGACGTTTGACTCAACGTTGACTCAACGTTTGCCTAAAAACATTGACTCCAACGTTAATACCAGAATGCACAATTGGCACCTCTCTTTCTCCAACTACATTGGGAGCCAATCAAATCAACTTCAGCAAAGGCCAAAAGCCCAATCCAGAGGACTTGAAGATGAATTGAAGAAAGTGTATAAATAGCTTAGAGTTTAAGTTAGTAAGAGTTTTGGGGGGGATATTTTTAGACTGTCAGAAACCCAATTGGGGGAAATTTACCACCCATCTTTTCTGTACTTTTCTCTTCTATTATGCACTTTTCATTTTCTCTGTAATTTGAATTGAGCTATGATGAACCAAACCCATTTTCATTGGGTTAGGGAGCTTTGTGTGATTCAATGGATCAATATTAGTTTTCATTATTCTTCTTCTTTCTTTTCTCTTGATTTTGCTAGAAAGCTTTCATTCTTCATCAAATTGGATAGTTATCTTGGGAAAGAAGCTATTCAAAATTGGATCTCCTCTGAACCTTGGAAGAGGAATGAAGAGATCATGCTAGAAATACTTTCTCACATTGGATTAGATTGGGGTTTGGATAGATATAGTGGCAAGTAATCCTTCCAATACTTTGATCTATGAAGTTGTGTGGTATAATCAGTGACCAAACTTCATCTCTTTCCATGAGCACTTAAATCAAGGAATTGGGCAATTGTTCATGCTTAGAGATATTAGATTGCCAAGGAATTGGGATCTAATCACCTAAGATTGCCAAGGAGATCAATGAATGCATTGATTGAGGAAGAGATGAAAATGAACTTGATCCGGAGGATTATCACATCTCCTGACCCCAATGAGCTTTCCCTATTCTATTCTTACCTATTCTTATCACATCTCCTTTTAATTCTTACCCCAATGAGCTTTATTTATTGAGTTTTTAGCATTTGAAGCCTGTTTGGATGCTAATTTGAGGCGTATTGTGATTTTATTTATTTCAGAACAAATTTGGGCGAACTTAGTAGAATTCTGCAGAAGAAAAAGGAAGGAATTTGATGCTGCCAAGCTGGCGCTAAACGCCACTACCTTGCGTTTCCTCAAGTCTTTGTAACTTTTAAATTAGTTTTTATATAATAATCTCTATATTTATTTAAAAAAATTATTTATTTATTTTATATTAACATATTTAAAATTTATATTATTATATTAATAATAACTTACGTAGTTATATTTTGGTAATTACATTATGTACTTTAGATATTCTTTTCTTATAAAAATACTTATTTTTCTTCTAAATTTATGTTGTTGAAAGAAAAACTTTTATAAAAATATCTTATATCTTGTATTCTATAAAGGTATTATGTCTTTCAAATAATTAATAATTTATCATTTATTTGTAAATTTTTAAAATCTTTTGAAAGAATTAATTTTAATTAATAAGATATGTGATCATTTTTAACTAAACACGCTATAAATTATTGGTACTTTATAATTTTATAATGTACTATTGATATTGTTATATTTTTTTATGTAACTATCATATTAAAAATAAAATTATGAAAAAAAAATTATAATTATATATATATATATATATATTGATAAATTTTTTAAAAAATTAACTCTAATAACTATATGTTAATTATTTTTATGAAATGAAAAAATATATATTTAAAATTCGGCCCCTCCATACTAAACTTTCTAGATCCGTCCCTGTCTATTAGAGACTTCAGCTTGCCCATTTGTCTGTGGATAATATAGAGTTGCCACCCTATGGCTAACTCCATATCGAACCATAGCAGAATAAAGCTGTTTATTGCAGAAATGAGCGCCCCCATCACTAATTAATACTCTAGGGACACCAAATCTGTTGAAGATGTGTTTCTGGAGGAATTTCAGCACTGTCTTAGTATCATTAGTGGGTGTTGCAATAGCCTCCACCCATTTGGATACATAATCCACTGCCACCAGAATATAAGTGTTTGAGTATGATGGTGGGAAAGGCCCCATGAAGTCAATACCCCATACATAAAAAAACTCAATTTTCAAGATCCCTTGTTGAGGCATGGCATAACCGTGAGGCAGATTGCCACACATTTGGCAACTGTCACAATTATGTACAAACTCTCGGGAGTCTTTATAGAGAGTAGGCCAGTAGAAGCCACATTGGAGGACTCTTGTGGCTGTTCGCTCACTTCCAAAATATCCTCCATAATGCGATCCATGGCAATATCAGAGGATCTTCTGTACTTCTTCTTTAGGCACAGATCTATGGATTACTCTGTCTGCACATCTCTTGAAGAGATATGGTTCATCCCAAAGATAGTACTTTGCATCCGAAATCAATTTCTTTGATTGCTGCCTACTATACTCTTTGGGTATGAATCTCACAGCCTTGTAGTTTGCAATGTCTGCAAACCATGGCACTTCCTGGATGGCAAAAAGTTGCTCATCCAAAAAGTTTTCAGAGATTTCAGTAAGAGGGAGGGACGCCCCTTCTAATGGTTCTATTCGGGACTGGTGATCTGCTACTTGGTTCTCTGTCCTTTTTCTGTCTCTTATTTCTATATCAAATTCTTGCAGATGCAACACCCATCTTATGAGTCTGGGTTTTGAATCCTGCTTTGTGAGTAGATATTTAAGAGCAGCATGGTCAGTGTACACAATCACTTTTGATCCTATTAAATAAGATCTGAACTTGTCAATGGCGTAAACCACTGCAGGTAACTCTTTTTCTGTGGTTGTATAGTTCTTCTGTGCGTCATTTAAAACACGACTGGCATAATAAATGACATGCAGAAGCTTGTCATGCCTTTGTCCCAACACTGCACCAATGGCATGGTCACTGGCATCACACATTAGTTCAAATGGTAATGTCCAGTCTAGTGCAGAGATGACTGGTGTTGTGACCAGCTTAGCTTTCAGAGTCTCAAACACCTGCAGACACTCCTTATCAACGATAAATGGCGTGTTAGTAGCTAGCAGATTACTCAGAGGTTTTGCAATTTTTGAAAAATCCTTTATAAACCTTCAGTAGAATCCTGCATGCCCCAGAAAGCTTCTGATTGCCTTAACATTGGCAGGTGATAGTAATTTTTCAATTACCTCAACCTTAGCTTGATCCACCTCTATTCCTTTGTTCGAAATTTTGTGCCCAAGGACAATTCCTTCAGTCACCATAAAGTGACATTTCTCCCAGTTTAAAACCAGGTTAGTCTCTTAGCACCTCTTTAGAACAAGTGCTAGATGGTCAAGACAGGAGCTGAATGAGTCTCCAAATACTGAAAAGTCATCCATGAAGACTTCCAGAAATTTTTCCACCATATCAGAGAAAATAGAGAGCATGCACCTTTGAAAGGTTGCAGCTGCATTGCACAGACCAAATGGCATCCTTCTGTATGTAAATACTTCAGATGGACATGTGAATGCTGTTTTCTCTTGATCTTGAGGATTGATGAGCGGATAATTTATACGCTTTTTGGCATTGTTTTTAGTATGTTTTAGTTAGTTTTTATTATATTTTTATTAGTTTTTATTTAAAATTCACTTTTCTGGACTTTACTATGAGTTTGTGTGTTTTTCTGTGATTTCAGATATTTTCTAGCTGAAATTGAGAGACCTGACCAAAAATCTGATTCAGAGGCTGAAAAAGGACTGCAGATGCTGTTGGATTCTGACCTCCCTGCATTCGAAGTGGATTTTCTGGAGCTAAAGAAGCCCAATTGGCGTGCTCTCAATTGTATTGGAAAGTAGACATCCAGGGCTTTCCAGCAATATATAATAGTCCATACTTTGCCCGAGATTTGATGGCCCAAACCGGCGTTCAAAATCCACTCAAGAATTCCCGGCGTTTAACGCCGAAACTAGCACAGAAGTGGGAGTTAAACACCCAAACTGGCACAAAAGCTGGAGTTTAACTCCAAGAAAAGTATCTACACATGGAAGCTTCAATGCTCAGCCCAAGCACACACCAAGTGGGCCCGGAAGTGGATTTTTATGTCATTTACTCATTTCTGTAAACCCTAAGCTACTAGTTCTCTATAAATAAGACCTTTTGCTGTATTTCATCTTGGTTCTTCTGGTTTCCTCTCTGGGGCCGAAGCCAATGATCACCATTATCACTTATGTATTCAATGGTGGAGTTTCTACACACCAGATTAAGGTGTGGAGCTCTGGGATTCCTTAATCAGAATCTTTGTAGTATAAGCTAGAATCCATTGGTGGCCATTCTTGAGAATTCGGAAGGTCTAAACCTTGTCTGTGGTATTCTGAATAGGATTCAGGGATTGAATAACTGTGACGAGCTTCAAACTCGCGATTGTGGGGCGTTAGTGACAACGCAAAAGAATCATGGATTCTATCCGACATGATCGAGAACCGACAGATGAATAGTCGTGCTGTGACAGCGCGTTGAACATTTTCACTGAGAGGACGGGACTGTAGCCATTGACAACGGTGATGCCCAACATACAGCTTGCCATGGAAAGGAGTAAGAAGGATTGGATGAAGACAGCAGGAAAGCAGAGAGACGGAAGGGACAAAGCATCTCCATACGTTTATCTGAAATTCTCACCAATGAATTACATAAGTATCTCTATCTTTATTTTATGTTTTATTTATCTTTTAATCATTCTTCCTCCATAACCATTTGAATCCGCCTGATTGAGATTTACAAGATGACCATAGCTTGCTTCATACCAACAATCTCCGTGGGATCGACCCTTACTCGCGTAAGATTTATTACTTGGACGACCCAGTGCACTTGCTGGTTAGTTGTGCGAAGGTGTGATAAGGAGTTGAGATTGCAATTGAGCGTACCACGTGCACCAAGGATCTACTTCATTTTGATTATAACCTGAATATCCATCCAGAAAGCAGTAGTAATCATGACCTGCCAGTCTTTCTAGCATCTGGTCTATTAATGGTAAAGGAAAATGATCCTTTCTGGTGGCTGTATTGAGCCTTCTGTAATCAATACACATACGCCATCCTGTAACTGTTCTTGTAGGAAACAGTTCATTTTTTTCATTATGAACCACTGTCATGCCACCCTTCTTAGGGACGACTTGGACAAAGGCTCACCCAGGGGCTATCAGAAATAGGATAAATAATCCCAGCCTCTAGTAATTTAGTGACCTCCTTCTGCACTACCTCCTTCATGGCTGGATTCAGCCGCCTCTATGGTTGAACCACTAGCTTAGCGTCATCCTCCAATAGGATCTTGTGCATGCATCTGGCTGGGCTAATGCCCTTAAGATCACTGATAGACCACCCAAGAGCTGTCTTGTGTGTCCTCAACACTTGAATTAGTACTTCCTCTTTCTGTGGCTCTTAGATAGAGCTTATGATTACAGGAAAAGTGTCACCTTCTCCCAGAAATACATATTTCAGGGATGGTGGTAATGGTTTGAGCTCGGGTTTAAGAGGTTTCTCCTCTTCCTGAGGGATTTTCAGAGGTTCTATTATTCTCTCTGGGTTCCTCTAGATCAGGCTGAACATCTTTAAAGATATCCTCTAGCTCTGATTCGAGACTTTCAGTCATATTGACCTCTTCCACCAGAGAGTCAATAATGTCAATGCTCATGCAGTCGTTTGGGGTGTCTGGCTGCTGCATAGCCTTGACAACATTCAACTTAAACTCGTCCTCATTGACTCTCAAAGTTAATTCCCCTTTTTGGACGTCAATAAGGGTTCGTCCAGTTGCTAGGAAAGGTCTTCCTAGAATGAGAGTTGCACTCTTGTGCTCCTCCATTTCAAGCACCACAAAGTCAGTGGGAAAGGCAAATGGCCCAACCTTGACAATCATGTCTTCAATCACACCTGATGGGTATTTAATGGAGCCATCAGCAAGTTGGAGACATATCCGGGTTGGTTCGACTTCTTCAGTCAAACCAAGCTTTTTGATAGTCGATGCAGGTATTAGGTTGATACTTGCTCCAAAATCACATAGAGCTTTCTTGGTACAAGTACCCTCTAATGTACATGGTATCATGAAGCTTCCGGGATCTTTAAGCTTCTCTGGTAAGCTTTTCAGAATGATTGCACTGCATTCTTCAGTGAGGAAAACTTTTTCAATTTCTCTCCAATCCTTTTTATGACTTAAGATCTCTTTCATGAACTTAGCATAAGAGGGTATTTGCTCAAGTGCCTCTGCAAACGGAATCTTTATTTCAAGAGTCCTGAGATAGTCTGTAAAGCGGACAAATTGCTTATCTGTTCCGCTTGGTGGAGTTTCTGAGGATAAGGCATTTTGGCTTTGTATTCCTCAACCTTAGTTACTGTAGATTTATTTCCTACAGATGTGGTTGGAGAAGCCTTTTTAGAGGGGTTGCTATCAGCACTTGTATGTGTCTGATCCCTCACTGGCATTTGAATGCCAGGGTTAGAAGCTGGATTGGCGTTGGACGCCTACTCCTTACCTATTTCTGGCGTTTGAACGCCAGAACTGAGCTTCCTTTGGGCGTTTAACGCCAACTCCTTGCCTGTTTGTGGCATTTGAATGCCAGAACTGAGCATGGGTTGGGCGTTTAATGCCAGCTCTTCACCCTTTTCTGGCATTTAAGCGCCTTAATTATTCCTCTCTGGGCTCTTACTGTCCTCAGAGGGATTTTGGGTATCAATTTGTTCATTTCTTGGCTTCCTGCTGCCTTGAAGTAAGGTATCTAATGTTTTTCTACTTCTTAATTGAACTGCTTGGCACTCTTCTATTATTTATTTTGATAACTGCTGTTCTGTTTGCTTCAACTGTACTTCCATATTCATATTAGCCATTCTTGTCTTTTGTAGTATCTCCTTGAATTTGGCTAGTTGTTTTGTTAGAAAATTTAATTGCTGATTGAATTAAGTAACTTGTTCTACAGGACTGAGTTCAGCAGTTACTGTTTTAGCCTCTTCTTTCATGGAAGGTTCACTACTTAGGTACAGATGCTAATTTCTGGAAACTGTATCAATGAGCTCTTAAGCTTCTTCAATTGTCTTTCTCATGTGTATAGATCCACCAGCTGAGTGGTCCAAAGACATCTGAGCTTTCTCTAGAAGCCCATAATAGAAGATGTCTAACTGCACCCACTTTGAAAATATTTCAGAGGGGCATTTTCTTAGCATCTCTCTGTATCTCTCCCAGGCATCATAAAGAGATTCATTATCTCCTTGTTTAAAGCCTTGGATGTTCAGCCTTAGCTGTGTCATCCGTTTTGAAGGGAAATATTGATTCAGGAATTTTTCTGACAGTTGTTTCCATGTCCTTATGCTAGCCTTAGGTTGGTTATTTAACCACCTCTTAGCTTGGTCTTTTACAGCAAATGGAAACAATAACAATCTGTAGACATCCTGATCTACTTCCTTATCATATATTGTGTCAGCAATTTGTAAAAACTGTACCAAAAACTCTGTAGGTTCTTCCTGTGGAAGACCAGAATACTGGCAACTTTGCTGCACTACGATAATGAGCTGAGGATTCAACTCAAAACTACTGACTCCGATGGAGGGTATACAGATACTACTCTCATATGAAGCAGTAGTGGGATTAGCATATGACCCCAGAGTCCTTCTGGACTGTTCATTTCCACTTAGGTCCATGATGGAGAAAGGGAGATGTTATGAATTGGAGATTCAAACAGTATTAAAATATTTTTTAATTTTTTTTGAAAATGGAAATAAAAAAATGAAATAAAATAAAATAAAATAAATGAAAGATGGATGAGGATTTTTGAAAAATAAAAAAAGAGAAAAAGTGGTTAGAAAGTTTTGAAAAAGATATGATTTTAAAAAATTTTAAAAAGGATATGATTTGAAAAAGATATGATTTTTTAAAAAAAAAAACATGACAACTAAGATATGATAAGATAAAATTTTGAAATTGAAATCTAAATTTGTATGAAAAATTTCAAAATATTTGCTTAAAAATAGTTAGAAAAGATATTTTTTAATTTTGAATTTTATGATGAAAGAGAAAAACACACAAAAGACACAAAACTTAAAATTTTTAGATCTAATGCTCCTTGTTTTCGAAAATTTTGGAGAAAAAACACCAAGGAACACCAAACTTAAAAATTTTAAGATCAAAACAGAAAGAATACTCAAGAACACCTTGAAGACTCATAAGAACAACAAGAACAAAAGAAAGAACACCAAACTTAAAATTTTTAGAAAACCAAAATAAGATTTTTGAAAACTAAAGGAAAATTAACAAGAGAACACCAAATTTAAATTTTGGCACAAGATTTAATCAAAGCAAAATTATTTTTGAAAAATTTTTAAAAGGAAGATACCCAATTACTAAGAACACAAGCACAATGTTCTTACCAACTGATCTAGAAATTTAACGTGTTTTAAAAAGGTATTTTTAAGGGAAAATAAAAACATGCAATTCGAAAATTGAAAGATAAAGAAAAGCATGCAATTGACACCAAACTTAAAATATGAAACTAAACTCACAGAAAAACTCAAAATTAATAAAGAAAAACAATATTGTTAAAAATTTTTGAAAAGAAAATAAAAGACTGTGACCCAAAAGACAAAATTTTCCCAATCTAAGCAACAAGATTCACCGTCAGTTGTTCAAACTCAAACAATCCCCGGCAACGGTGCCAAAAACTTGGTGCACGAAATTGAAAATTACACTTTTCATAATTCGTACCACTAACCAGCAAGTGCACTGGGTCGTCCAAGTAATACCTTACGTGAGTAAGGGTCGATCCCACAGAGATTGTTAGCTTGAAGCAAGCTATGGTTATCTTGTAATTCTTAGTCAGGATATATCAATTATAATTATCAGTTGACTTGCAAATGAACAAGAGAGCATGGATTAAATAATACTTATTATGCAGTAATGGAGAATATGTTGGAGTTTTAGAGATGCGTTGTCTTCTGAATCTCTGCTTTCCCTCTGTCTTGTTCTTCATGCACGCAAGGTTCCTCCTATGGCAGGCTGTGTGTTGGTGGATCACCGTTGTCAATGGCTACCATACATTCTCTCAGTGAAAATGGTCTAGGTGCGCTGTCACCACACGGCTAATCATCTGTCGGTTCTCACTCATACTGGAATAGGATCCATTGATCCTTTTGCGTCTGTCACTATGCCCAACCCTTGTGAGTTTGAAGCTTGTCACAGTCATTCAATCCCTGAATCCTACTCAGAATACCACAGACAAGGTTTAGACTTTCTGGATTCTCACGAATGCTGCCAATGGATTCTAGCTTATACCACGAAGATTCTGATTAAAGAATCCAAGAGATACTCATTCAATCGAAGGTAGAACGGAGTTGGTTGTCAGGCACACGTTCATAGATTGAGAATGGTGATGAGTGTCACAGATCATCACATTCATCATATTGAAGTGCAAATGAATATCTTAGATAGAAACAAGCGTGTTTGAATGGAAAACAGAAATAATTGCATTAATTCATCGAGATGTTGCAGAGCTCCTCACCCCCAACAATAGAGTTTAGAGACTCATACCGTCAAAGAATACAAAGTTCATATCTAAAAATATCATGAGGTACAGAATAAATCTCTAAAAGTTGTTTAAATACTAAACTAGTAACCTAGGTTTATAGAAAATGAGTAAACTAAGATAGATAGTGCAGAAATCCACTTCTGGGGCCCACTTGGGGTGTGCTGGGGCTGAGACTTGAGCTTTTCATGTGTCTGGGCTGTTTCTGGAGTTAAACGTCAGGTTGTAATCTATTTTGGGCGTTTAACTCCAATTTGCAACCTGTTTCTGGCGTTTAACGCCAAAATGGAACATGGAACTAGCGTTAAACGCCAGTTTACGTCATTTATCTTCATACAAAGTATGGACTATTATATATTGCTGGAAAGCCCTGGATGTCTACTTTCCAACCCAATTAAGAGCAAGCTAATTGGACTCTTGTAGCTCCCAAAATCCATTCCGAGTGCAGGGAGGTCAAAATCCAACAGCATCAGTAGTCCTTTTTCAGCCTGAATCAGATTTTTGCTCAGCTCCCTCAATTTTTGCCAGAAAATACCTAAAATCCCAGAAAAACACACAAACTCATAGTAAAGTCCAGAAATATGAATTTTGCCTAAAAACTAATAAAAATATACTAAAAACTAACTTAAACATACTAAAAACTACATGAAATTACCCCCAAAAAGTGTATAAAATATACGCTCATCAAATGTCTCCTTCTATGACAATAGAAAATGCATAGATGACAGATAAGGTGAGGGAATGCCAACCTTACTAAGGTGGAGGGCTTCTCAGCTATCTTATACAACTCTTGAGGTGTTACCTCATGTACCTCCACTTCACATCCAATCATGATGCAGTGAATCATGATGGCTCTGTCTATGGTCACTTCTGATCGATTACTAGTGGGGATGATAGATCGTTGGATAAATTCCAACCATCTTCTAGCTACTGGCTTGAGGTCAAGCCTTCTCAGTTGGATAGGCTTACCTTGAGCATTCCTCTTCCACTGAGCACCTTCCACATAAATGTCTGGGAGGACTTCGTCCAGCCTTTAGTCAAAGTTGACCCTCCTAGTGTAAGGGCGTGGGTCTTCTTGCATAATTGGCATATTGAGCGCCAACCTTACACTTTTCGGGCTTAAATCCAAGATATGCCCTCGGAGCAAAGTGTGCCAATTTTTGGGACTTGGGTTCACACTTGTATCACGGTGTTTAGCGACCCATGCATTGGCATAGAACTCCTGCACCATCAAGATCCCAACTTTTGTGATTGGATTAGTTAGGACTTCCCAACCTCTCCTCCGAATTTCTCTTTGGATCTCCGGGTACTCATTCTTTTTTAGCTTAAAGGGGACTTCAGAAATCAGCTTTTTCTTTGCCACTACTTCATTGAAGTAGTCTTGATGAGTTTTGGTGATGGATCTCTCCATCTTCCAAGCTTCGGAGGTAGAAGCAATTGCTTTCCCTTTCTTCTTCCTAGAGGATTCTCCAACCTTGGGTGCCATAGGCGTGAGTGGAAAGCAAAAAAGCAAGGCTTTTCCAAAACCAAACATAAAAGAGAAGAAGAAAAAAGGGAATAGAGGAGATAGAGGGAGATAGTGGGTTCGGCCAAGTGAGGCTAGTAGTGTATGAATGATGTGTGTTAGAGAGGTAGTATGAGGGGTTATTTATAGGGGATGGGATGGGGTAGGGTTCGGTTATGGAAAGGGAATCAGGTGGGAGATTTTGAATTTGAAGTGGGTGGGGGTTGGTAGGAGTTATGATGGTTTTGGAAAGTGATATGGATGTGATTGGGTTAGGGTTTATAGGGAAGAGTGTGTGGGGAAGAGAGAAAGTAAAAGGGAGAAGAAGTGGGGTAGGTGAGGAATTTGTGGGACCCACTAATCCTGAGGGGTTAGGGAATTCGAGTTTCCTCCCCCTTCGGGCATTGAACACCCAGCTCTATGCTCCTGGCTGGCGTTCAACGCCAGCTATGTACCTCTAAGTGGGCATTGAACGCCCTTGCGGATGCTCCTGCCTGGCGTTCAACACCAGGTTTCTGCCTCATCACTAGTGTTCAACACGAGTAATGTACTTCCTGGCTGTCGTTCAACACTAGCACTATGCTCTCTGGCTGGCGTTCAACGCTAGCAATGAGCACTTCATGGGCATTGAATGCCCACTCTGGCCTCCCTGGCTGGCGTTCAACGCCAGCAGGGTCTTTACTCCAGGTTGTTCTATTTCTAGCGTTGACTATTTCTGTTTCTATTCTAACTACTGCACGTGATCATAAACTTAAAGAAAACATGAAAATTAACTAGCTTAAATATAAATAAAAAAACATTAATTATTTATGGGTTGCCTCCCAACAAGCGCTTCTTTAACGTCACTAACTTGATGGTTAGCTCCTTACGGAGATGGATAGGGGCTCAGAATTTCACCCCTTACGGTGAATTTCTTGCATGTGCTCTCATGGATAAGTTCCACATGTTCCAGAGACAGGATCCTGCACAAGTATGTGGGATGACTGAATTGTTTGTGAAGACAACCATCATGCCAGGTGAGAGGTCTTTAGTGGGGATTTTCTTATCCCTCCAGCCTTTAGGTACTTTCTTCTTAGTACCTTTGTTCTCAGTGCTTAACAATGACTGTCCAACACCAAACTTAGAATTGGTGTTTGGGGACTCTGTATATCTCTGCACTGAGAGAGAAGGTTGAAGCACTTCATGTTTATGCATGGTGCTTCCTTCAGCTGAGGAAGAATGAAATTTATGAACATTAAATACAAGACATTCCTCATTTAATTGCAGGACTAGTTCTCCTTTGTCTACATCAATCACAGCCTTGGTTGTAGCTAGGAAGGGTCTTCCAAGGATGATGGACTCATCCTCTTCCTCCCCAGTATCCAGGATTATGAAGTCAGCAGAGATGTAAAGGTCTTCAACCTTTACCAAGACATCCTCTACTAGTCCTTAAGCCTTTTTTATAGACTTGTCTTCCATCTCAAGAGAGATTCTTGCAGCTTGTACCTCAAAGATTTTCAGCCTCTCTATTACAGAGAGAGACATGAGGTTTATGGTTGACCCTAGGTCACATAGAGCCTTATCAAAGGTTATTGTACCTATGGTGCAAGGGATTAAGAAGCATCCAGGATCTGACTTCTTTTGAGGTAACTTATGCTGAACCAAGGCATTGAGCTCTTTGGTTAGCACTAGAGGTTCTTCCTCCAATGGCTCTGTGCCAAATAACTTGGCATTCAGCTTCATCAGAATTCCTAGGTACCGAGCAACTTGCTCTTCCCTAATTTACTCTTCCTCATCAGAGGAGGAGTACTCTGCAGATTCTATGATCTTCAACCAAGCATTCAAGGGAACTTCAATGGGCTCCTCATAAACCTTGGGTTCTAACAGTTCTTCAATAGCAAAGTTCTCGGTGGGCTGAGGCTTGCCAACTATCCCTATTATGGCATTCAATGCCAAAACTTGTGTTTCTTTGGGCATTGAACGGCCAGCTTGAATACCTTCACTGGCGTTCAACGCCAGTTATTTTGCCTTTGTGGGCATTTAATGCCCAGTAAGGACCTTTTAGTGGCGTTCAACACTAAAATTAGGGAAGCATTGGGTGTTGAACGTCCAGCTAATGCCCGAATGCCAGCTTCTCTGCCATTTTGGGCATTGAACGCCCAGTAGGGGATTCCTTACTGATGTTCAACGCCATCTTAGGTACCAATTTGGGCGTTGAATGCCAGTAAGGTCTTCCTTATTGGTGTTCAATGCCAACTCTTCCTCTTTAGGTTTGGCCTCAGCCTCTGTGGTGGTGACCTTGCACTCTTCTCTTGGATTTACTTCAGTGTTACTTGAAAGAGTGTTAGAAGGAGTCTCAGGAATTCTCTTGCTCAGCTGACCAACTTATACCTCCAGATTTCTGATGGAAGATCTTGTTTTAGTTATGAAACTATGAGTGGTCTTAGAGAGGTTGGAGACTATTGTGACTAAGTCAGAAAGGCTCTACCTAGGAGTCTCTAAGTGTTCCTGAGAAGATAGGAATGGTGGTCTGTTATTGAACCTATTCTGGGTTCTTCCACCTTGATTATTGTTAAAGCCTTGCTGATGCTTCTGTTGATCCTTCCATGAAAGGTTAGGATGATTCCTCCATGAAGGGTTGTAGCTGTTTCCATAGGGTTCTCCCATGTAATTCTCCTCTTCTAGTGAAGGTTGATCTGGATCTTAAGCTTCTCCTTCAAAGGAGGATTCATGAGTGCTGCCAGTTGCAGCTTGTGATCCGGTCAAATACTGAGAGATCATATTGACTTATTGGGTCAAGATCTTTTTCTGAGCCAATATGGCATTCAGAGTATCAACTTCCAAGACTTCTTTCTTTTGAGCTACCCCATTGTTTATAGGTTTCTCTCAGAAGTGTACATCAATTAATTGTTTGCAACCATTTTAATGAGTTCCTATTTTTCAACAGGAATTTTTTTCAAGTGGAGTGATCCAACAGAAGAATGATCCAAGGACATCTTGGATATCTCAGATAGGCCATCATAGAAGATTCCTAGGATAGACCATTCTGAGAGCATGTCAGGAGGATACCTCCTGATCAGTTGCTTGTATCTTTTCCAAGCTTCATAGAGGTATTCACCCTCTTTTTATCTGAAGGTTTAAACTTTCACCCTGAGCTTTCTCATCTTTTGGGGTGGAAAGAACTTGGTCAAGAAAGCATTGACCAACCTTTCCCAAGAGTCCAGGATTTCCTTAGGTTGAGAATCCAACCATATCTTAGCTCTGTCTCTAATAGCAAAAGGGAAAAGCATAAGTCTGTAGACCTCATGATCCACTCTGTTGGTTTTAACAGTATCACAGATCTGTAAAAATTCAAATTGGAACTGATGTGGATCTTCCAGTGGAAGTCCATAAAATTTGCAATTCTGTTGCATGAGAGAAACTAATTGAGGCTTTAGCTCAAAGTTATTAGTTCTAATGGCAGGTATGGAGATACTTCTGCCATAGAAGTCAGTAGTGGGTGTAGTGAAATCACTTAGAACCTTCCTTGCATCTCCTTCATTATTCGACTCAGCTGTCATGTCTGTACTTTCAGTTTCTTGTTCGAAAAGTTATGTAAGATCTCTTCTGGAGTGTTGTGCTTTAACTTGTTGCAAACACTTCCTTAGAATCCTCTCAGGTTCAGGATCAAGATCCAAGAGAAGTTCTTTATCCCTATTCCTGCTCATAAACAAGAAAAGAAAAACAAGAAAGAAGAAAAATCGGAGCTCTATGTTCAAGAATAGAGGACTCCCTGTGAGATGTGAAGAAGAAAGAAGAATGAAAATAGAGGAAGGAGATGAAAAATTCGAATAAAAGGGAAGAAGAATTCGAAAATTAGAAGTAAAAAAAGAAACTAGAATTAAAATATTTTTGTTTTTATTTTATTTATTAATTGAATTCGAAAATTAAAAGCTAATTAACTAAAAAGATTTGAAAGTTAAATGATGAATTTCAAAAAAGAAGATAGAGAAATAGAAGAGAAGTTTTCGAAAATATGAGAGCGAAGAATTAGTTAGGAAGTTTTGAAAAAGAAGAAAAAGAAAACAAGTAACTAATTAAGAAAGATTTGAAAATAAGATAAGATAGAAGATTTGAAAAAGATTTAATTTTGATATTTGAATTTTGAGTTTTGAATTTTAAATTTTCAATTTTGAATTTGAAACAATATGAGATAAAGATTTGAAAAAGATTTGATTTTTGAAAACAATCGATTTTGAAATTCAAATTTAAGATAAAATAAGATAATGATTCGAAATTAAAAAAAGATCAGATAAGAAAAGATAAAGATTTGAAAAAGGTTTAAATTTTTAAATTTTAAAAGAATGATAAGATAAGATAGAATTAAATTAAAAGAAAATATTTTGAAAAGATTTTAAAAAGATAAGATTTGAAATTTGAAATTTGAAATTAAGACGGCTAATCCACGACTTCGTTGGGGACTTCTCGAGACACCAGTTCAGCCGAGGTATGGGGAGATTAGGGACTTTGTGGTAGAGGCTAGAACCAAAGGTGCAGTGATGAGTCCATATTTTTCGATATATTTTGGCTTGATTTTGGATGGATTCTAGCATATGAACTCACACTTAAGCACCAAAATAGCATACTTTTGTATTTTAATGCTTGGATTAGTGATTTTTAATTCCACTTCTATGTCATTTGATGCAGTGATATGGTTTCTGAGTGATTTCATATCTTGGAGGCAAGAATAGATGGTCAAAAGTGGAAGAAAGCATGTACAAGGGAAAAACATGAAGAAAACAAGGAAAAGCACACACAGCAAAGTGTGCGTGCGCACAACCCCTCGTGTGTGCGCACGAGCGAGGATTTCCATGTGTGCGTGCGCATA
This sequence comes from Arachis stenosperma, assembly GCF_014773155.1. NCBI lineage: Eukaryota > Viridiplantae > Streptophyta > Magnoliopsida > Fabales > Fabaceae > Arachis > Arachis stenosperma. The sequence goes on along the minus strand of NC_080381.1, from coordinate 43,003,078 downwards.
AGTGCTTGTGCGTATGCACAAGTAAACTTTCAGCTGAGTGTGCGGATGCACACATCTGTGCGTCCACACATGTCCCTGCACATGATTGCATTAATAAAACACGTGCTGCGCGAATTTGGAGACCCTTGACTCATTTTTTGGAAGGCTGAAATGCTGAATGGAAGTGCTATATAAAGGGGATGTCAACACATTTGAAGGCATGAGGCTTTAGCTCACTTAGATAGTTTAATTTCATAGTATTAGGAGTAGGAGTAGTGTAGAGTAGACTGCTCTATTAGGGTTTCATTTCCATTTCAATTGTAGTATTTTATAGCAAGCTTTGAACTTTAATTTTGCTTCTTTAATTGTAAGTACTCTCAATTTCCTCTTTAATTAAAGCACTTTTACCTTTACTTCCTTTTGGTTCAAGTTACTTTGTTCATGTTGCAATTTTGTGTTTCTTGAAGTTTTGATCAATGAATTTTATGTTTCATGCTTCATTTATGTTTGACTGCTTGTTTATGTTTGGTTTTGTTGATAGTTGGTTATAGTTTTATCATTTTCCTTGCAATTTCCCATGTTTTACTTTTATGCACACAAGGTGTTTGTGAAAATGCCAACTTTAGATTTTGAGTAGATTTTCACTCCTTGTCTTGTGGTTTGAGTTCCTAGGATACTAGAGTCATAATGTCTGATATTTAGTGGTAATTCTTGGGGAGTTAATTGACTCTTGTTTCCATTAAATCTAGCCTTTTATCAACTATTTTGGTAAGTTGGCTAGGACTTATGGATTAAGGTCAATTATGCTTGCTTGGCTTACTCCTCGATGGTTGGGGTTGACTAGGCGAGACGAACTCATGATAATTACCATAGTTGTGGATATGGCAATGATAGGATTCCTTAGATCCTCAATCCCAAGTCAAGGCTTCTTTTATGCATTTTCACTAGTTTTGATCTTGTTTCCTTTTTACTTGCATTAATTCCCAATTTTGAGCATCCCTTAGTTTTTTTAATCTTTTGTTCTTTCGATTTTGCAAAACCCCTTTTTGTCCTATCAACCGAAAGCGTATAACACTTCGATTGCACTCCTAGGTCAGAATGACCCGAGGTTTAATTACTCTCAATTTATACTTGATTTGAATTTTAAAACATTCGATTTGAGCATTACTTGTTGGCTTGGAACTATACCTACGACGCCAATCTTATCTTGAGATGAAATTTCTAGCCGATGATTTTGCTCACTGTCAAATTTGGCACCGTTGCTGGGGAGATGCAATCGGCATTATATCTTTTGTTTGATGTAAATATGTTGATAGTGTAAATAGCACTTCTTGGTTGTTTGTTTGCTTTTCATAGTAGGTTTTTGTTTATATTTTCTTGATGACTTTTTCACACCATCACCACAATGCACCCCCAATGGAACCCAAACACTTACCTTTCTAGTCACCAATCTTACACGCCATCACCTCACTATATACAAAATCAAAACCCTTACCCTCATGAGTTCGATTGTCAACCTTCATCACCTCAATCTTCATCTTCATATATGGATCAAGCCACACAAGAAGTACTATTCATGCTCTTTCAAGAACAACAAGAGTTCCGGAAGAAGCAAGAGCAAATCATGTCTACCTTTACAAAAGCTTTGGATCATTTAGCTTCATTGCATTCATGCCACAAGCAAAAAATTCTAGTGGATGAATGTGTGGGACCAAGTGAAAAGTGTGGAGTGAAAGAAGAATTGCAAAATCAAGAAAAAGATGTCAAGTCACAACATGAAGTGCCAAGGGAGACAAATGAAGAGTTGGTGGGAATTGATCAAGAGGATTTCATCATTCAAGATTTTTGTCCAACTTGGGTAATTCCTTCTATGACCTTCATTAACCTCCATTGTTAGATTTGGAAGGAAATGTTGATGTGGACTTCACATAACCTCCAATTTTTTACTTAAGTGATGATGAAGAAGATTCAAAAGAGGTTGAGAAAGATCTTAGTTGCCAAGAGGTGAAAGCCTTTGTGCAAGAGGATATTGAGTGGGTGAAGATTTCTTCAACAAGCTTTCTAGCCCCACAACAATATGCCGTCTTAGAAATGGATTGTCAACTTCGAACCTTTCTTGGAGTATTGGATAGTAAAGAGAAGAAGGTTGATTGACCAAGAAATGAAAAGTACATCCAAGAGCCAGTCCAACCTTTAGAGCTTAATTAAGGTGCAAGAGTCAATGTAGTGGATTCCGGGGAATGCACAAGTGTTCTAATGGTGATTTAAGACATTGTTCATCCAAGTGCAGGAGTGAGGATCAAGAAGAGGGTGAACAAAAGACTAGAGTATGGGATCCGGGCATAAATTTCAAGAATCAACAAAGTTGGATCCTAATTGCTAGCTTTAAATCTCTCATGAGCTTGATGCAATCTAATTGGGACCCCGGAGGTCAAATCGATAACAAACTTGGTTGGAGATTCAAGGAGGAGTGGAAGCATAAGCCGCCCTAACGAGGATCTCCTCACCAAGTTCAACTTAGGACTATAAACCAAAGTGCTAGGTGGGAGACACCCCACCATGGTAATATCCTTCTAACTTTCTCTTTTTTACCTCTTGTTCCATGAATGATTGGCTATGTTGCTTGGTTGATTAGATTTATTTTGATGTTTGTTAATCAATCTTAGTGAAATAATGTGTTTTTGGGAGTTTTGTGATGTTTTGGGACTTGAAAACCTGTTTTGAATGTCAAGTTTGATGCCTTGGAGGCATCATTTTTGTTGTAGGAACAAAGACATGTGTGTGTGCACAGTCTTGTGCGTCCGCACAGAACCCCTGTTTTCCAGTTCTCGTGCGTACGCACAGCAATGTGCACACGCACACCCTTAAACACCCTTACTGTTCCCAGCACGCGCACAGCTTGTGCGTGGGAACACTCCTCACATGGTGTGCAGCCACACACATCCCCTTTCTGAAAAAAAACCTCTTGTGCGTGCGCTGACATTAGGATTTTTGCTAGTAAAGAATTTTATAAAAATAGTTGCGTTGTAGATATAGATTCTAAACCAACAGAAATTTCTTCGTGCAAACGTTTTGGTTGTCACAAGTGACAAACCCCTTTAAAATTGATAACCGAGTATTTAAACCTCGGGTCGTCTTCTCAAGGAACTGCAGGGAAGTATGTTCTTATTATTGGTTATGAAGATTGTAAATTGGGGTTTGAGAATGAAGGATGAATATGGCAAATAATTTAAATGGCAATTAAAATAAATAAATACTGTAAAGCAAACCCTTGGGCAAGGTATGAGAAATTGGAAGTCCAGACTTAGTTATTCTTATCAATAATAATGAAAGTTGAATCTTAATTCCACTTAGTTAACATTTGCTAAAGCAAAGGAAAGTCAAGGGACTAATTAGTTTGACCTTCGAATCCTATTTATTTCCTAAGAGAAGGTTGGGATTATTGAAGTTCAGTTCAATTAGCAAAGATAACGGTTATCAATTATGTTGAGCTAAGATAACTCCTGAGTTATTGATTTCTTAACCAAGACCAAAAGGGAAAGGATTAAATCTACTGGAATAAAAACGTCTTCAGATTGGGACTAATCAATAACATAAATAAGAGAAAGCAATATTAACTGAAATACCTCAAATAACATTAATTCGAAAGAGTAATCTGTAACATAGAAGAATTCATAAACTAAATTGAAAAGCAAGTAATGAAAAAGGGATATTGAACCTGATAAAAAGATAATCCTCAAGCAAATAAAATCCTAAATCTAAATCCTAATCCTAAAGAGAGAGGAGATAACCTCTCTCCATCTAAACCTAAATCATGGAAAGTGACTAAAAAATTCGAGAGTCCCTGAATGGATGCATTCCCACACTTCATAACCTCTGATCTATGCCTTCTGAACTTGGATTTGGGCCAAAAAGGGCTTCAGAATTCGCTATGAGCATTTTCTACAATTTCTGGTGCGTGGCCTCTGTCACGCGTCCGCGTGGGTCACGCGGTCACGTCAATTGCAGTTTTCCTTATCGCGCGGTCGCGTCAGTCATGCGGCCGCGTCATAGGTGTTCTTCTTTAGGTGCGCGGTCGCGTCAGTCATGCGGCCGCGTCGCTGCTTCTTTGCTCTTGGCGCGCGGTCGCGTCGTCCATGCGATCGCGTGGATGCTAGTTTCTCCAAAACTCCGTTTTACGCTTTCCTTCCATTTTTGTATGTTTTCTTTTCCATCCTTTAAGTCATTCCTGCCTTAGAAGATCTGAAATTACTTAACACACTAATCATGGCATCGAATGAAAATAAAGGTAATTAAAATAATTAATTTTAAAGCATAGGAAACATGTTTTTCACATACATCACATAATAAGGAAGGGAAAGTAAAACCATGCAATTAATATGAATAAGTGGGTGAAGGATTGAATAAATCACTCAAACTAAGCACAAAATATATCACAAAATATGGGTTTATCAACCTCCCCACACTTAAACAATAGCATGTCCTCATGCTATATCCAATGTAAAAAGTAAGGTTGAAGTGGTGGAATGCCATGCAATGCAATTCTAATCTAAATGCAGCTACCTAAATGGGTCATGCAATTCTAATTTTATTCACTCATATATAAAGCTTACATGTAGTTAAATCAATTCACATTCTCAAGGAATCATATATACATAGCCAACCTTAGATAATGTTAAAGCACTTTTACACTTGAGATGTGAAGAAAAATATTTTATAAACTTGCAAGACAATTAACAAATTAAGCATAGATATATGTTGATGAGTTATTGAACCCTCACTGGATTTTGTGTTTACTCTCTAATCACTCAGTGTTTATTGGGTTAATCACTCTATTCTTCTTTTTATCCTTACTTTCTATAACTTTGTTCTTCATCTAACCAATCAACAATCATAAAATATAGATATACAAAGATCATGAGGTCTTTTTAAGGTTGTAATGGGGTCAAGGTAAAGGTAAGGGTATATGTATAAGGCCAAGTGAGCTAATTAAGTGAATCCTTGATTAGTCTAAGATCTCACCTAACATACATATTTTTTAAAGCAAAGCTTCTTTACCTATTTTCCCATATTTCCCACTTTTTATGTTACATGCTCATGCATTAGTTTTAATTTTCGCTCTATGTGCACTTGCTTTAATTTGCATTTTTTTTAAATGCACATGGTAATTAATTATCTTAATTTCACATGAGCATGCTTCCCAAAACATCTTTATTCTTTTCAACTTTTCTACCTTTGTTTCTATCATCCATGTTCCCATAAAGTTTTTCTACACTTAAACAATTACACAATTTCTATCTTAAGCTAACCAAGGATTCAACTTGGGATTTTTAATTTATTTTTCTGCTTAAGGCTAGTAATGTGGTTATAAAACAAGGAGGATTTAAAAACTCAAGGGGGCTAACAAGGATGGCATAAAAGGTAAGCTTTATTTGGGATTAGTGAGTTTTAATCAAAAATGGCCTCAATCCTATCTTGGCATGTATCTATATTCTATAATCGGACATATAGATTAAAATAAAGTAAAGAACACCAGAATAAATAAGAAGGGCGAAACACACAGGAATAAAATATTATGGCTTAAATGTAACCACACAGTGAAGCTCAAAACTCACAGGTTGCATGTTCTTTAACTCATAAATCATATATCACTTAAGTATGTCATGCAAGTAGAAATCAAGAGTTCCCATTATACTCAATGTAAAATATATTGAATGGCTTTAAAGTTTTAGTGTTCCTCCTTGATGAAATGTTCTTTACTAACTAACATGTAATGCTATATATACAAGGTGTGGATTGTTTTTATTTTGTTAAAGTCTCTAGCTTACTTCCTTTTTTTATTTTCAATCAAGTCAACTATCATATACTAAAAAGGGTAAACTATACTAATTAATCCACTTAAAATATAACTAGTAAACTAATGTGCAAATCAAGCTAAAATATCCAAAATAGTATACATATAGCTCAAAGTGCAAAATGCAAAAAGTACAATAAAAAGCAAAAAGAGAAAAATATGCAAAAATACAGAAAATGAACAAAATAAGAGAGAGTTTGTAGTAGTTCACCAAAATAAAGATATGCCAGAGATGGCAACCTCCCCACACTTAAATAATAGCATCGTCCCCGATGCTCACTCAAGCAGGGTGTGAAGGGGGGTCATCACTGGGAGGCTGGGTAGCTGGAGTCTCTGTGGTGGTGGTCTGAGGATTTGGCTACTGTAGAGGAGGGACTGTCTAAATAGGGATCTTAGGGTCTGCAGCCTGAATCTGAGGTGGGTCCTCCTGCTGTGGTGTAGTCTGCTCTGAGCCTGCCTGCGCAGCCTGTGTGGGTGCCGGCTCCTCGTAATCGAATGCCTCCACCTCAGATGTATCAGAAGGGGTGTCAGGCTCGGAGGGGATGTCACCGCCGGACCGGATCATCAACTTGAGGTGCTCATAGCGTCGCTTGCTGCGATGCTCTATACGGTCCAAGTGAGTGAACAGTCGATGCACCAAATGGTAAATAGGCTCATGAGTAGCTGGAGGAGCAGTGGGCAGGGTAGGTGCAGCGTTGGAAGAAGAGGGGGTAACGGAAGGTGTGGCTGTCTCATCTGAAAGAGTAAGGAAATCAGGTCTATAGCCCAAGGCCAGAAAGTTCCTGCTGTGAGGAATAATCTTCCTGCACTCTGCAGCAGGTGGCCTCTCATCAGCATCCTCCCACGGTACGTCAACTCGACGTCCGAGCTGGGTAATCAGATGCGAAAAGGGGAGAGTGCCTCGGATGTGGACCCTGGCCATGTAGGACCGGATAAAACGTGGCAGGTACAGGTCCTTACCCTCCATCGCACACCAAAGGAGGGTGATTGACGAATGAATTTTTGATGGTTTAGAATTTCTCAAGTAAAATCTCGTTGTAAAGTATAGTTTCTAAACCAAGCAATAATCCTTTCATACAAAAATTTGTTTGTCACAAGTAACAAACCCCTAAAATTAATAACCGAAGTATTCAAACCTCGGGTCGTTCTCCCTAGGAATTACAATAAAGTGTCTTGTTATTGGTTAGAAATGTATTTTGGGGTTTTGGATAAGAAGCATGAAAGTAAATGGCAAGAAAGTAAACTAATGGCTAAAAAGGTCTTGGCAAGGGTTGGTGGTCAAGGATCTCTATCCTAATCACTAACCACAATATGAGAATTGGCAAGGATTAATCTCATTAAATCATCCTCTAACTAGTAGTAAAGGAAAGTCAAATGAGCTATATCAATCCTAGTCCATAAGTCCTAACTCTCCACTAATTCAATTAGTGAGAACTAGAGTCAATGGCTCCCAATCATCAATTACTTGGACATTAGTAACTCAAGAGGTCCTAAGTTACCTTTCCAAGCCAAGAGTATAAAATTCTACTCTAAAATCCAACCAAGCATTTCATCAAACACTTGGAAGGCATAAAAGGAAAGCATAGTAAAATTGCAAGAAAAGTAACTCTACACTACTCAATTGCAAAGAATTAAACAACAACAAATCAAATGAACACAATTATTATAAATTACCTCTAATTGAATTGAAAGAGAATAGGAGGAACAAAAGTAGATCCACAACAAAGCATAAAAACAACATAAAGGAAATTACAACAAAAGAATAGAGGAAGATGAATGTAACAACAAAGAATTGAAAGGTAGAAGTAGAAGAAAGCAAAGATTAAAACCTAGATCTAAGAACTAATCCTAATCCTAATCCTAATTCTAGAGAGAAGAGAGAGCTTCTCTCTCTAGAAACTAACTCTAACTACTAAACTAAACTAATGGTCACTAACATGTAAAAAGTATGAGAGCATCCTCATTCCCCCTTCAATCCTTGGCTTAAATAGCATTAGAAATGAGTTGGATTGGGCCCACAAGGCTTGTAAATTCGCTAGCCACGTTTTGCTTTAAGTGAACTAGGTGGCAGCAACGGCGCGTGCGCGTACTTTGCGCGTGCACGCCACCATACGTGTAGCAACTATGGCAAATCTTATATCGTTTCGAAGCCCCGGATGTTAGCTTTCTAACCCAACTGGAACCACATCATTTGGACCTCTGTAACTCAAGTTATGGTCGTTTAAGTGCGAAGAGGTCGGCTTGACAGCTTTCCGGTTCTTTCATTTCTTCATGAGTTCTCCAACTTTTCATGCTTCTTTCTTCATTCCCTTGATCCAATCTTTGCCTTCTAAATCTGAAATCACTTAGCAAACATATCAAGGCATCTAATGGAATCAAGGAGAATTAAATTTAGCTATTTTAAGACCTAAAAAGCATGTTTTCACTCTTAAGCACAATTAAAGGAGAAGTTGTAAAACCATGCTATTTCATTGAATAAATGTGGGTAAAAGGTTATAAAATCCCCTAAATTCAATACAAGATAAACCGTCAAATTGGGGTTTGTCAACCTCCCCACACTTAAACCAAGCATGTCCTCATGCTTAAGCCAAGAGAAAGCAAAGGGCATCAACATTTATTCAATGAAAACTAACTAAATGCAATCTACCTATATGCAACTATCTACATGAATGCAATTGCTTGGTCAAAATAAATCAATTCCCAAGAAGCATATATGCACAAGGGCTAAGGACTAGCAAGTCTAATCCACAATCGAATTGAGTTATTAAATATTTTTACAAACTTGCATGAAAAGTGATGATTGTAGGTGGAAGCATGTAATTGAGCATCGAACCCTCACCGGATGTGTTTGCACTCTATTCGCTCAAGTGTTTAGGGTTGATTCTCTCAATTCTTCCCTAATCATGCTTTCTAAGATTTGTTCTTCTTCTAACAATCAACATATATTTCATGCATGCATACATTTATCATGAGGTCTTTTCTTTAGGTTGTAATGGGGTTAGGGTTAAGGTAAGGTCATATATGGCCAGTGGACTAGGATTTGAATCTTTGATTAGCTTAAACTTTCCCACCTAACCTATATAATGACCTATACAATTAAGTACTAATCTAACTACCCATTCCTCACTTTTTCACATACTCATGCATTTTCTTTTCATTTCACAACACTTATGCATTGATTTATTGAGCTTCGCTTTGGGGCATTTTGTCCCCTTTTTATTATTTTTCTCTTTTTTTTTCTTTCTTTTTCTATTTTTTTTCTTTTTCTTTTCTTTTTCTTTTGTTTTTTTTTTTCTCATTCTTTTCTTTCTTTCAAATTATATACAAGAACATCAATGCATAAGGTCTATACATTTTATCAATACATGAGCATGTACCCAATTTCCAATAATTTCAATAAAAATATAAAACTACCCTTTTATTCACCCAATGTCCCAATGTTCCCACACTTAAATGATACTCACACACACTAGCCTAAGCTAATCAAATATCCAAATGAGGACATTTATTGTTTTTCTCTTTAAGGCTCGTAATGTGCTAAATTAAGAACAAGTGGGTTAAGCGTAGGCTCAAAATTGGTTACAATGGAGAGTAAAAGGTAGGCTATCTGGGTAAGTGAGCTAATGAAATGATGGCCTTAATCATATAAATGCATGAATACACAAAATAATGGACATAAAGAATCAAACAAATCAAAGATTACAATCATAGAAAGAGAATAATGCACACAAGAAGGAAAATAAGTGGTTATAAGATGTAACCACACCATTAGGATCAAATCTCACTTGCTTGTGTTCTTAGCTCAAAAATATGATCCACAATATATATATTTCAAGCAAGTTCTATGAAAAGTTTTTTTACTCAAATCAATTGGTGCCCTATAGATAGAAATTTTAAAAAAAATTCATTATTTTGACTAAGCTTATTGTGTATATATATGCAATAAGAATCCTAAAAACCTAAAATGAAATACAAAAGTGTTGGGATTGGAAACTTGTCACCCAAAATCGTCGAACGGTCGGACGACCTCCCCACACTTAAAAGTTTGCACCGTCCTCGGTGCACTCAAAGGCGAGCAAGGTGGATGGGTTGCTACAATTGATGAGCTCCTTCAAAAGGTTGTGCGGATGATTTGTTTGTTACCCCATTTAGAAACTTTCCTTTCCTTCCGTATTGGTGGCCAACCCAAAAGGAAAGAAAGAAAGAAAATTAAGCCTATAACAAAGATATCAAGGCAATTAGAACATAGGCGGGGGCTAATGCCAAATAGGAGTATGATTCCCTACTACATGTTAGCTAAGCATGTGAGTGAGAAAACAATGTAAGCTAAGGCATATCATTAAGCTCGATGCAAGAGTAAAGTTAAAGCATGAAGAGTGTATTGAGCATCAAGTTCAAATAAGAAGAAGTGGGTCATGAAAGACAAGATGAGGTCATATCAATGCACAAGGACACAAGAGTCATACAAGATGAAGCATTGATTTAAAAGTTTCATCACCCAACAATATCAAACAAGTCAAGAGGCACCAAAATAATGCAAGAATTTCTCAACAATTGAGTGTAAGAATCCAACACCATTATTGAAATGACACTTAGAAAAAAACCGAAAACATGCTATAGAAACAAAATGAAAATGGAAAGAGTAGAAGTATGCGAATGCAGTGAACAAAAGAAAATGGAAGATGAGAAAAAAAAACTTTTTTTTTATCGACGCGTACGCGTCATGCGTGCTTACGCGTCGATGTGCATATTGGTTAAAGGACGCGTACGCGCCAAGTGCGCGCACGCGTGCATCGAGTTAGGCCGGAGGCATAATGTCGGCCCAAGTATGGCACAACTCTCGGGTAAAAGTACCGGGGGTGCAAATTGTGCAATCGACGCGCGCGCGCACAGTGTGCGTGCGCGTGCATTGCGAATTTAAGATGATGTGCGCGTACACGCCAGGTGCACGCACGCGTGCATAGACTTGTGCCTGAGGCCCAATGTTAGCACAGTGCAGGCCTAACTCTCGGGTTTTTGGCTGGAGGTGAAATTTTGCATCCACGCGTACGCGTACAGTGCGCGTCCGCGTGGGTGGTCGAAAAATGCTCAGGTGCGCGTACGCGTTAGGTGCGCGCACGCGTGGATGGTGTTCTGTTTTTTCAAAAAATATTTTTCTATGTTTTTGTGCCAATCCAAGCATTCCAAACCTCCAAGCTACTACCAAAACACCCTAAAACCTTATTTAACATGTTAAAATACTAATTAAACTCAACCAACTAATCTAAACATGAAATTAAACTCGTTCTACCAATATGTACAAAAGAGAAAATGAAAGGATTTTACCATGGTGGGTTGTCTCCCACCTAGCACTTTTGTTTATTGTCCTTAAGTTGGACTTATGGGGAGCTCCTCATCAAGGTGGCTTGTGCTTGTATTCATCTTGGAACTCCCACCAATGCTTGGTTCTCCATTGTGCCCCAAGATTCTTCATGGATTGAGCCAAGTCTTGATGGAGTTCTTCACAAGCTTGGGGCTCCCAAAGTTGATCCTCTTTTTGTAATCCGGGATCCCACACTTTGTTTTCACACCCGTCTTGAGGTTGATCATCATTATTAGTCCAACCGGGTGGTGAGTAAGGTGAATTCTCTATGAAGTGCCCAACAATCCTTCTAGACCCATCTATTTGAGCACTACTCCATCCTTTATATCTCATGTTTGATGCATCAACCATAATGAGCCTTGATTTGCAATGCCCACCACAAAACCTTTTCCGCTTACGCTTCATCCCACAAACTTCCCTAAGTTGGCCATCCGTTTCAAGCAAACCATATTCAAGTGGGATAATAAAGCTAATAGAAATGAATTTCACCCACTCAAATGAAGGTATAGATGGCAACTTAGGCAAAGATGCTTCCAAAGATCTTGACAAAGCATAGCCAACCCTCGTTCTTCTATTTCTAGGGACTTCCACCTCTTCAAAAGATCTCTTGATCTCAATCCTTTGTTCAACAATTTTATCTAAACCTTTTCCTTTACTCAAATCATAATAGGGAGGGTGAGAAAAATTTACCTCCTCAACGCTTTCAAATCCAACCGGGGAAGGTTCTTCATGCTCAAAGGATTCTTCACCACTAAGACTTGATGCTTGATCTTCATCACCAAGGGAACTCAATTCTTTTTCTATCCCATCCAAGTCTTCATATGGAATATGCCTTGGAAGGTGTGCACTTTCCTCCCTAGCATCAATTTCAATCATCTTGTAGGGCTTTTCTTCAACTCTATGTTCCCATGGAGGCTCCGCATCTCCTAAGTCTTCTACCACTTCTTCCTTGTCTTCAACAATTAAAGCTTCCTCTAATTGTTCCAATACAAAGCAACTTCCTTCATTTCCCACCGGAGTTTCCAATCTCTCCTTCATGCTATGTTCTTCATTTGATTCTCCACATGTAGCCATGGGAGTTCCTTGAGTGTTCAAGCATTGGGAGGCTAATTGATTTGTTACCGCATCCAAGGCGGCCATGAAATGTTGCACATCCCTTTTCATCTCTTCTTGCCCTTGAACAAGAACACCAAGGGTTTCATCCATTAGAGATTGGGGTGGGTGGAAGGGTTCATCATTTTGGGGGAAGGGTTCATAGTAGGAAGATGGTTCTTCTCAATAGAGTTGTGGTGGTTCAATATTTTCCATTCTTTCCACTTGTTGCACAACACACTCCATGGTTGCTTGAAATTGATCCAATGCTTCCTTGAGATGATCCCTTGACTCTTGTTCCTCTTGGATAATATGATTAGGATCATGTGGCTCTTGGATCAATGGATCTGAGTATTCTTCCATGGGAGGTTGGGGTGGAAAGTAGTATTCATCTTGTGGTTGAAAATTTTCGTATATTGGAGGTGGTTCATCTTGGTAATAATATGGAGGGGGTGGCTCTTGAAAATGTTGATGTTGGAATGGTTGTAGCTCTATGTGTGGTTCATATGGCTCATATGGTTGTTGGTAGGATGGATATGGATTAGGGTCATATGAAGGTGGTTGGTGAAAATAGGCTTGTGAGTGTGGTTGAGGCTCATGTTGAGGATATGAATCATAGGCATATGGTGGTGGTTCTTGAAAGTCACAAGGAGATTCACCATAGCCATTTGATTGGTATGCATCATGGAATGGCTCTTCTTCATAGTTCATTGGTGGAGGTTGTTGCCAAGAAGATTGATCATAAGCATATGGTTCCTCCCACCTTTGGTTATCCCATTCTTGATACACATTCTCATTATAGTTCTCATCACCTACAACATAGTTGTAATTACACTCATAGCCAAAGTGAGAATTCATGGTAGCAAGAGAAAATAAGAAACAAAAATTAATAAGAAATAATGAAACAAAATACTAAAACTAGCAAAAACTAACAGGTAATCCAAAAATCAAGCTATTCACAATATTCACATATATACAATAACCAATAACACAACACCATTGCAACTCCCCGGCAACGGCGCCATTTTGACGAATGAATTTTTGATGGTTTAGAATTTCTCAAGTAAAATCTCGTTGTAAAGTATAGTTTCTAAACCAAGCAATAATCCTTTCATACAAAAATTTATTTGTCACAAGTAACAAACCCCTAAAATTAATAACCGAAGTATTCAAACCTCGGGTCGTTCTCCCTAGGAATTACAATAAAGTGTCTTGTTATTGGTTAGAAATGTATTTTGGGGTTTTGGATAAGAAGCATGAAAGTAAATGGCAAGAAAGTAAACTAATGGCTAAAAAGGTCTTGGCAAGGGTTGGTGGTCAAGGATCTATATCCTAATCACTAACCACAATATGAGAATTGGCAAGGATTAATCTCATTAAATCATCCTCTAACTAGTAGTAAAGGAAAGTCAAATGAGCTATATCAATCCTAGTCCATAAGTCCTAACTCTCCACTAATTCAATTAGTGAGAACTAGAGTCAATGGCTCCCAATCATCAATTACTTGGACATTAGTAACTCAAGAGGTCCTAAGTTACCTTTCCAAGCCAAGAGTATAAAATTCTACTCTAAAATCCAACCAAGCATTTCATCAAACACTTGGAAGGCATAAAAGGAAAGCATAGTAAAATTGCAAGAAAAGTAACTCTACACTACTCAATTGCAAAGAATTAAACAACAACAAATCAAATGAACACAATTATTATAAATTACCTCTAATTGAATTGAAAGAGAATAGGAGGAACAAAAGTAGATCCACAACAAAGCATAAAAACAACATAAAGGAAATTACAACAAAAGAATAGAGGAAGATGAATGTAACAACAAAGAATTGAAAGGTAGAAGTAGAAGAAAGCAAAGATTAAAACCTAGATCTAAGAACTAATCCTAATCCTAATCCTAATTCTAGAGAGAAGAGAGAGCTTCTCTCTCTAGAAACTAACTCTAACTACTAAACTAAACTAATGGTCACTAACATGTAAAAAGTATGAGAGCATCCTCATTCCCCCTTCAATCCTTGGCTTAAATAGCATTAGAAATGAGTTGGATTGGGCCCACAAGGCTTGTAAATTCGCTAGCCACGTTTTGCTTTAAGTGAACTAGGTGGCAGCAACGGCGCGTGCGCGTACTTTGCGCGTGCACGCCACCATACGTGTAGCAACTATGGCAAATCTTATATCGTTTCGAAGCCCCGGATGTTAGCTTTCTAACCCAACTGGAACCACATCATTTGGACCTCTGTAACTCAAGTTATGGTCGTTTAAGTGCGAAGAGGTCGGCTTGACAGCTTTCCGGTTCTTTCATTTCTTCATGAGTTCTCCAACTTTTCATGCTTCTTTCTTCATTCCCTTGATCCAATCTTTGCCTTCTAAATCTGAAATCACTTAGCAAACATATCAAGGCATCTAATGGAATCAAGGAGAATTAAATTTAGCTATTTTAAGACCTAAAAAGCATGTTTTCACTCTTAAGCACAATTAAAGGAGAAGTTGTAAAACCATGCTATTTCATTGAATAAATGTGGGTAAAAGGTTATAAAATCCCCTAAATTCAATACAAGATAAACCGTCAAATTAGGGTTTGTCAGTGATCATAGCGGCCGGTATTGCTGTCTCATGGGTACTCGGCATAACATAGTTACTCAAGATCTGATGCCATAGCCGAGCCTCATCATTTAAGTAAATTCTCTTGATTCCCTTAGGCATGGTGGTGTCCTGACCCATTTCCCATGGAACAGTCGGGTCAAGGGCTATCTTTGCCTTGACAGCATCCCAATAAAACTTCATGAAACGCATGTCCTCCTCAACCTGTTTGTACCCATTATGCTGATCGGAGTTATGCGGAAGCTGCAAAATATCCTCAATGGCCTCTTCAGTGACTAGTATCTGTCTCCCTCTGAGATGTACGGCATCCAGGGAAGTCTTGAAGTAATTACAGTAAAACTCTCTAACCCAGGAAGCATTTACCTCAGTCAAGTTTCGCTCTAAGAAGAACCAGCCTCTCTATTTGATCTAATCGGAGGTGTACTGCTGTAGTTCTTCTGGGATTTTAAAGGTCCTCTCCAGGTACAGGTTTCTGGAGGTAGCAAACTTAGGAAACTTCAGCTCATAGTACCGGCTTGCAAACTTGATTGGATCATTGGCAGGGAGGAGTTGGTCAGCCTTCTCCTGCTCGGTAAAGTGTTTGTCCTGCTAGGAGTCATCATGCAGAAGTTCCATGAGAGACATAGAGGATTCACCTCTTTTCCGTTTGCCAGTAGTTGCCTTTCTTTTTCCCTTTTTTTGGGTGTCAGACATCCTGAAAGACAGAAATCAAGGATATAATGGGAAGAGGAAAACAGGTAGGCAAATAATAATAAAATAAGCACATAGTGGCAAAGGAGAAATAGAATCAGGAAAATGAGTTAAGTAAATGTGCATTAAGGATTGTATAGGAGTTAAAAGTTCAAAAGGAAGAATTGACAATCCAAAATGTAATAGAAGGCATGTTAATTAGGAAAAATTATCATTATGCTATGGTTAGAAGGTTAAAAGAAAATGAAAAACCAGAAGAGATATTTTAAAAGGTTAGTTTGGTTAGAATTGAAAAAGAGTTTAGGAAGGTAAAATTAGTGAGTTAGTGAAAAATGGATTAAGGTAAGTGGCATAACGATAAGTTTCTAAGTAACAAGCATTCATAATTAGAAGCTACAGGTAACTCATAATCAAACAAGGAAAACAGGTTCATGTTTTTTCAGATAGATATAGAAATAGCAAAAATTGGAATCAAACATCAAAGATGCAATTTATGAACCAGGAGAACTAAGAGAATAAGAATGCGTTCCCTGGCATTCATGAATTGGTTTGGGGAAATCTAAGGAAAGCATAGTTGAAAATGCCAAAACCAAGACAAGAATGGAAACATTTTACAGAAATTTGGGCAGCATTCTGGCTAAAAGTGGATTATCCCGGAAAATAAACAGCAACAAAACAGTTCATATGAATGAAAATTAAAACATAGCTGCAATCGCATATAAGGAGTATGAACATGAAAAAGGCAATGTAAAAAGCAGCATGAAACAAGAAAGTACAGCATAGGAACAATAGCAACATCACAGAATCATCAGAATTGCGAAAATTATAAAGCAAGAAACACGAACAGTGCAAATATCAGGCCTAAATCCACTAACCACATCCTAGGCTACCTAACAACCTAGAATCCACTACAACATGCATATCTAACTAGCCTAGTGATGAACAGAAACAGAAAAATTATGGAATTAACTAAGAATGATAGAAGGGTGGCGTTCTGCGGAACCTGGAAGGCTAATGAAGGAGATTGAGGCAAAGAGGTGGCTGGGGAATGGTGGTGGTGGCGTCAGGCGCGGCGGAGGAGGGTGGCGCAGCGGCGGTGGCTGCTGGTAGGGGGCAGGGGCTTCGGGAAAGGGAGGGGTAAAGGGGGTAGGGGAAAGGTTTGGGACGGGGGTGAGGGTGGTGGTGGTGGGCGGATGTAGTGCGGCGGTGATGGCGGCGCGGTGGGTGGCTATCGCGGAGGGGGGGTCAGCGGCGATGGAAGGAGAAGGGAAAAGAAGAGGAAGAAAGGGAGAAGGAGGAAGGGGGTGGCGTGGCGGTGGGTTCTGGGTGGTCGACGGGGGCGACGGTGGTTCGGTGATGGTGGCTAGGTGGTGGTGGTGTGATCGGAGAAGAAGAGAGGGAGGAGAGGGGTTTGGGGGGTGACGCGAATGGGTAGGGTTCGCGTGACTGGGGGGTTTAGTAAATTTGAATCTACGTGATCGCGTGGGGAACACGGTCGCATAGCCGGGGTGAAATGGGAGTTGACGCGATCGCGTGGGTCGCGCGATCGCATGGAACGGATATAAGAGGGGATGACGCGATCGCCTGAAGCATGCGATCACGTCGCTTGAAATTGTGCTAAACGCATGATTCCAGCGTCGTGTCAGCACAACTCTCTATCTCATTGTTGGGTGTTGTGCAATCCATGCGACGCGATCGCGTTGCTCACGCTGTCGCTTGGGATTGGTTGTGTGACGAGACCGCGTCGTTCATTTTGTGCAAAACACACAATGGCCACACGATTCCAGCCCAACTTTCTGGGCATTGGATCTTTACGCCGATTTTCAGGTCACGCGGCCGCGTGAGTGACGCGGACGCGTGGGAGGTGTCTTGTCGCAACTGACGTGATCGCATGATCGATGCGGTCGCGTCGCACGCCCTTTTTCTCTCTCTTTTTTTTTATACAGGTATGTAATTATGCAGTATGCAGTGCTAAATGCAAATGTTATGAATAGCCTCCAGGTTCAATAGAAATAAACAATATAAAATAAACAAAAACGAAATAAAATGGAAACAGAAACGATCATACCATGGTGGGTTGTCTCCCGCCTAGCACTTTTAGTTAAAGTCCTTAAGTTGGACATTGGATGAGCTTCCTGTTATGGTGGCTTGTGCTTGAATTCGTCCAGAAATTTCCACCAGTGCTTGGAATACCAGCATCCTCCGGGGTCCCAAACAAAGTACGTAAAGTCCTTGTGTGAGTTCAAACAGGCTTGTAGGCTCCCGGAGTGTTGAATGTCAGAATAGACTCCAAGATCCCAAACTTTTCTTCTGCACCCGTCTTTGTCTTGATCTACATTGTTCCAGTCGGGTGAGGAGTAATCCGAATTCTCACTACAGTGACCAAACAGCTTCTGAGATCCTTTAGATTGAGCTTGACACCAATTTTTGCACCTCAAATTGAAGTGCAAAACCTCATTGAATCTTGCATACCATCGCTGAGTGCGAGTCATTTCCCTTTTTCTCTTAAAGCCGCAGAGAGCTCTAAGCTAGCCATCTGTCTCAAGCAAATCATATTCAAGTGGAAAATTGAAGATAAAGGTCAAGGATTTTACCCACTTGAAGTTTGTGTTGAGTGGTAGTGATCTTGGGGTCAGTGTTTCTAGTGGTTCTGCAAGCTCTACTCCCTTGTGGTCTTCTGTGAATTCCTCCACTTCCTTGCAAACCTTTTCCATTCTAGCCATGTCCTGGTCAAAGTCTTCCATGTCTTCCTTATCACTTGAGTCATAATTAGGAGGTTGAGAAAAGTTGACCTCTGCATCATTGATGAGCGGATAATTTATACGCTTTTTGGCATTGTTTTTAGGTAGTTTTTAGTAAGTTCAAGCTACTTTTAGGGATATTTTCATTAGTTTTTATGTTAAATTCACATTTCTGGACTTTACTATGAGTTTGTGTGTTTTTCTGTAATTTCAGGCGATTTCTGGCTGAAATTGAGGGACTTGAGCAAAACTCTGAAAAAGGCGGACAAAAGGACTGCTGATGCTGTTGGAATCTGACCTCCCTGCATTCGAAATGGATTTTTTGGAGCTACAGAACTCCAAATGGCGCGCTCTCAACGGCGTAGGAAATTAGACATCCAGAGCTTTCCCGCAATATATAATAGTCCATACTTTATTTGGAAATTGACGACGTAAATTGGCGTTGAACGCCAAGTACATGCTGCTGTCTGGAGTTAAACGCCAGAAACACGTCATGATCCGGAGTTGAACGCCCAAAACACGTTATAACTTGGAGTTCAACTCCAAGAGAAGCCTCAGCTCGTGGATAGATCAAGCTCAGCCCAAGCATACACCAAGTGGGCCCCGGAAGTGGATTTATGCATCAATTACTTACTCATGTAAACCCTAGTAGCTAGTCTAGTATAAATAGGATAATTTACTATTGTATTAGACATCTTTTGACAGTTTAATCTCTTGACTGTTTAGTCTTTGATCATTCAGTCTTTTGATCATTCAGGGGGCTGGCCATTCGGCCATGCCTGAACCTTTCACTTATGTATTTTCAACGGTGGAGTTTCTGCACACCATAGATTAAAGGTGTGGAGCTCTGCTGTACCTCAAGTTTCAATACAATCACTATTACTTTCTATTCAATTCTCTTTTATTCTTATTCCAAGATATACTTTGCACAACACTTTGATGAATGTGATGATCCGTGATACTCATCATCATTCTCACCTATGAACGCGCGTGACTGACAACCACTTCCGTTTTACTTTAGGCCGGGCGCATATCTCTTAGATTCCCCAACAGAATCTTCGTGGTATAAGCTAGATAGATGGCGGCATTCATGGGGATCCGGAAAGTCTAACCTTGTCTGTGGTATTCCGAGTAGGATCCCGGGAATCCGAAAAGTCTAACCTTGTCTGTGGTATTCCGAGTAGGATTCCGGTATTGAATGACTGTGACGGGCTTCAAACTCGCGATTGCTGGGCGTGATGACAAACGCAAAGGGATCAATGGATCCTATTCCAACATGATCGAGAACCAACAGCTGATTAGCCATGCTGTGACAGAGCATTTGGACCATTTTCACTTAGAGGATGGGATGTAGCTATCAAGGATGGGATGTAGCTATCAACAAAGGTGATGCCTCCAGACGATTAGCCATGCAGTGACAGCGCATAGGACCATTTTCCCGAGAGGATTAAAAGTAGCCATTGATGATGGTGATGCCCTACATACAGCTTGCCATGAAAAGGAGTAAGAAGGATTGGATGAAAGCAATAAGAAAGTAGAGATTCGAAAGGATTCTAGCATCTCCACACGCCTATCTGAAATTCCCACTATTGATTCACATAAGTATTTCTATCCCTTTTTATTTTCTATTTATTATTAATTTTCGAAACCCATAACCATTTAATCTGCTTAACTGAGATTTACAAGGTGACCATAGCTTGCTTCATACCAACAATCTCTGTTGGATCGACCCTTACTCACGTAAGGTATTACTTGGATGACCCAGTACACTTGCTGGTTAAGTTGAACGGAGTTGTGTCCACACATAGCCAAGAGCCATAATAATGATTCCATACAATAACAAAGAGTACTACATTGATGTGATCACAATTTCGTCCACCAAGTTTTTAGCGCCGTTGCCGGGGATTGTTCGAGTATGGACAACTGATGGTTCATCTTGTTGCTCAGATTAGGTAATTTTCTTTTCAAAAACTTTTTCAAAATTTTTCTTTTTCGTTTTTCCAAAATTTTTTTCGAAAAAAATTAATAAAAATCCAAAAAAATCAT
The DNA here is from genome assembly GCF_014773155.1 of Arachis stenosperma. Taxonomy (NCBI): domain Eukaryota; kingdom Viridiplantae; phylum Streptophyta; class Magnoliopsida; order Fabales; family Fabaceae; genus Arachis; species Arachis stenosperma. The sequence continues at coordinate 42,982,711 of NC_080381.1, read as the reverse complement.
AAAATCATAAAAATCAAAAATATTTTGTGTTTCTTGTTTAAGTCTTGTGTCATGTTTTAAGTTTGGTGTCAATTGCATGCTTTAAAAATTGTTTCTTGCATTTTTCGAAAATTCATGCACTCAGAGTGTTCTTCATGATCTTCAAGTTGTTCTTGGTAAGTCTTCTTGTTTGATCTTGATGTTTTCTTGTTTTGTGTTTTTTGTTGTTTTTCATATGCATTTTTCGTTTGTTAGAGTCCATGCATTAAAGATTTCTATGTTTGGTGTCTTGCATGTTTTCTTTGCATCAAAAATATTTTAAAATTATGTTCCTGATGTTCATCATGATCTTCAAAGTGTTCTTGGTGTTCATCTTGACATTCATAGTGTTCTTGCATGCATCATGTGTTTGATTCAAAATTTTCATGTTTTGGGTCATGTTTGTGTTTTTCTCTCTCATAATTAAAAATTCAAAAATCAAAAATATATCTTTTCTTTTTTTCTCTCCAAATTTTCGAAATTTTGGGTTGACTTGGTCAAAAATTTTTAAAATTAGTTGTTTCTTACAAGTCAAGTCAAATTTTCAAAAATTTAAAAATCCTATCTTTTCAAAATCTTTTTCAAAAATCATATCTTTTCCAATTTTTCTTCTTTTTCGAAAATTTCAAAATCTTTTTCAAAATATTTTCAAAATCTTTTTCTTGTCTTTATATCATATTTTCGAAAATTCACTAATAATTAATGTGATTATTTCAAAAATTTGAAGTTTGTTACTTTCTTGTTAAGAAAGGTTCAATCTTTAAGTTCTAGAATCTTATCTTGTAGTTTCTTGTTAGTGAAGTAAGTAATTTTAAATTTAAAAATTAAAACCTTTTTTATCTTTTCTATCTTATCTTTTTATCTTATCTCTTTTTTTCATATCTTTTTCAAAATTTTATATTTTTCAAAAATTTGATTTTAAAATATCTTATCTAACTTCTTATCCTCTAATCTTTTCAAATTTGATTTTAATATCTTTTTCAACTAACTATTTGACTTTTTGTTTGTTTCTTATCTTTTTCAAAACCACCTAACTACTTTTCCCTCTCTAATTTTCGAAAATATCTCATCTCTTTTTCAAAAATTCTTTTTGTTTTAAATTTTAATTTTGATTATATCTTATATTTAATTTTCAAAAATTACTAAACCCTTTTTAAAATTATTTTCGAATTTTCTATCCCTTCTCACTTATTCTATTTAATTATTTAATTACTAACACTTCTCTTCACCTCTCTCCATCTAAATATCCGAACCAACTCTTCTACATTCTTCTCCCTTTTATTCTTCTACTAACATAAAGGAATCTCTATACTGTGACATAGAGGATTCCTCTTCTTTTCCTGTTTTCTTCTCCTTCATATGAGCAGGAACAAGGAAAAAGGCACTCTTGTTAAAATTGATCCAGAACCTGAAAGGACTCTGAAGAGAAAATTAAGAGAAGCTAAGTTACAATAATCTAAAGGTAACCTTTCAGAAACATTAGAACAAGAGAAGGAGATGGCAGCCGAAAATAATAATAATGCAAGGAGAATGCTTGGTGATTTCACAAAGCCAACGTCCAAATTTGATGGAAGAAGCATCTCCATTCCTTCCATTGGAGCCAATAATTTTGAGCTTAAGCCTCAACTAGTTGCTTTAATGCAACAGAACTGCAAGTTTTATGGACTTCCATCTGAAGATCCTTATCCGTTTTTAACCGAGTTCTTGCAGATCTGTGAGACTGTAAAGACAAATGGAGTTGATCCTGAAGTCTACAGACTCATGCTTTTCCCTTTTGCTGTAAGAGATAGAGCTAGAATATGGTTGGATTCACAACCTAAGGATAGCCTGGACTCCTAGGATAAGCTGGTCACAGCTTTCTTGGATAAATTCTTTCCTCCTCAAAAGCTGAGCAAGCTGAGAGTGGATGTTCAAACCTTCAAACAAAAAGATGGTGAATCCCTCTATGAAGCTTGGGAAAGATACAAGCAGCTGACCAAAAGATGTCCATCTGACATGTTTTCAGAATGGACCATATTAGATATATTATATTATGGTCTATCTGAATTTTCGAAAATGTCATGGACCATTCTACAGGTGGATCTATTCACCTAAAGAAAATGCCTGAAGAGGCTCAAGAACTCATTGACATGGTTGCAAATAACCAATTCATGTACACTTCTGAGAGGAATTCCGTGAATAATGGGATACCTCAGAAGAAAGGAGTTCTTGAAATTGATGCTCTGAATGCCATATTGGCTCAGAACAAAGTGTTGACTCAACAGGTCAACATGATCTCTCAAAATCTGAATGGATGGCAACATGCATCCAACAGTACTAAAGAGGCAGCTTCTAAAAAAGCTTATGATCCTGAAAACTCTGCCATGGCAGAGGTTAATTACATGGGTGAACCTTATGGAAACACCTATAACTCATCATGGAGAAATCATCCAAATTTCTCATGGAAGGATCAACAAAAGTCTCAACAAGGCTTTAACAATGGTGGACGCAATAGGCTGAGCAATAGCAAGCCTTTTCCATCATCTTCTCAGCAATAGCCAGAGAATTCTGAACAAAACACTTCTAATTTAGCCAATCTAGTCTCTGATCTGTCAAAGGCCACTTTCAGTTTCATGAGTGAAACAAGATCCTCCATCAGAAATCTGGAGGCACAAGTGGGCCAGCTGAGTAAGAAAGTCATTGAAACTCCTCCCAGTATTCTCCCAAGCAATACAGAAGAGAATCCAAAAGGAGAGTGCAAGGCCATTGATATAATCACAATGGCCGAATGCACAAGGGAGGAGGAGGACGAAAATCCTAGTGAGGAAGACCTCCTGGGACGTCCTTCAAGCAAGAGGGAGTTTCCTATTAAGGATCCAAAGGAATCTGAGGCTCATATAGAGACCATAGAGATTCCAGTAAATCTCCTTCTGCCATTCATGAGCTCTGAAGACTATTCTTCATCTGATGAGGATGAAGATGTGACTGGAGAGCAAGTTGCTCAATATTTAGGAGCTATCATGAAGCTGAATGCCAAGTTGTTTGGTAATGAGACTTGGGAAAGTGAACCTCCCTTGCTCATTAATGAACTAGATACCTGGATTCAGCAAACTCTACCTCAAAAGAAACAAGATCCTGGCAAGTTTTTGATACCTTGTACCATAGGCACCATGACCTTTGCAAAAGCTCTGTGTGATCTGGGGTCAGGGATAAATCTTATGCCACTCTCTGTAATGGAGAAGCTGGGGATCATTGAGGTACAACCTGCCTTGTTCTCATTACAATTGGCAGACAAGTCATTGAGACAAGCTTATGGAATAGTGGAGGACGTGTTAGTAAAGGTTGAAGGCCTTTACATCCCTGCTGATTTCATAATCTTAGACACTAGGAAGGAAGAGGATGAATGCATCATCCTTGGAAGACCTTTCCTAGCCACAGCAGGAGCTGTGATAGATATCAACAGAGGTGAATTAGTCCTTCAATTGAATGGGGACTACCTTGTGTTTAAGGCTCATGGCCATCCCTCTCTGACAAAAGAGAGTAAGCATGAAAAGCTTCTCTCAATTCAGAGTCAAGAAGAGCCCCCACAGTCAAACTCTAAGTTTGGTGTTGGGAGGCCACAACCAAACTCTAAGTTTGGTGTTAAGACCTCATATCCAAACTCTAATTTGGTGTTAGGACTATACAACATTGACCTGATTACCTTTGTGGCTCCATGAGAGCCACTGTCAAGCTATTGACATTAAAGAAGCGCTTGTTGGGAGGCAACCCAATTTTATTTATCTAATTTTTATTTTATTTTATTTTGTTGTTATTTTGTGTTTTATTAGGTACATGATCATGAGGAGTCACGAAAAAAATATAAAAATTAAAAACAGAATCAAAAATAGCAGAAGAAAAATCACACCCTGGAGGAAGGACAGACTGGCGTTCAACGCCAGTAAGAAGCATCTGGCTGGCGTTCAACGCCAGAACAGAGCATGAATCTGGCGCTGAACGCCAGAAACAAGCAACATTCTGGCGTTTGAACGCCAGGAATGTGCCTAGAGGAAAAGCTGGCGCTGAACGCCAGTAACAAGCATGAAACTGGTGTTCAACGCCAGAAACATGTTACATATGGGCGTTGAACACCCAGAATGTGCATCACTCGGCGTTTAAACGCCAGAATGGTGTGCAATGGCATTTTACATGCCTATTTGGTGCAGCGATGGAATTCCTTGACACCTCAGGATCTGTGGACCCCACAGGATCACCTCAGGATCTGTGGACCCCACAGGATCCCCACCTAACATATTCCCACCTTACCTCCTAATCCTATTTTACTCTTCCCAATAAACACTCCTTCCCAAAACCCTTCACCAATCACCTCAATCTCTCTCTTCCCAATTACCCTATTCACCATTCACATCCATCCACTCTTCCCCATAAACCCCACCTACCTTCCAAATTCAAATTTTCTTTCCTACCCAATCCCACCCTAAATGGCCGAACCTATCCTCTCCCCTTTCCCTATATATACCCTTCCATTCTACTTCATTTTCACACAACACAACCCCCTCTTCCATACCTTGGCGGAACCTACACTTACCCTTCTCCTCCATATTCTCTTCTTCTTCTTCTTCTCATCTTTCTTCTCTTGCTCGAGGACGAGCAATATTTTAAGTTTGGTGTGGTCAAAGCACAATCTTTTTTGTTTTCCACTACCATCAATGGCACCTAAGGCCGGAGAATCCTCTAGAAAAGGAAAAGGGAAGACAAAAGCTTCCACCTCCGAGTCATGGAAGATGGAAAGATTCATCTCCAAGAGCCATCAAGACCACTTCTATGAGGTTGTGGCAAAGAAGAAGGTGATCCCTGAGGTCCCTTTCAAGCTCAAGAAAAATGAGTATCCGGAGATCCGACATGAAATCCGAAGAAGAGGTTTGGAAGTCCTAACCAACCCCATGCAACAAGTCGGAATCTTAATGGTTCAAGAGTTCTATGCCAATGCATGGATCACTAGGAACCATGATCAAAGTATGAACCCGAGTCCAAAGAATTATCTCACAATGGTTCGGGGGAAATACTTAGATTTTAGTCCGGAAAATGTGAGGTTGGCATTCCACTTGCCCATGATGCAAGGAGATGAATGCCCCTACACTAGAAGGGTCAACTTTAATCAAAGGTTGGACCAAGTCCTTACGGACATATGTGTAGAAGGAGCTAAATGAAAGAGAGACTCCAAAGGCAAGCCAGTTCAACTAAGAAGACTGGACCTCAAGCCTGTGGCTAGAGGATGGTTGGAGTTCATTCAACGCTCCATCATTCCCACTAGCAACCGATCTGAAGTTACTGTGGATCGGGCCATCATGATTCATAGCATCATGATTGGAGAGGAAGTGGAAGTTCATGAGGTCATCTCCAATGAAATCTACAAAATAGCCGACAAGCCCTCCAACACGGCAAGGCTAGCTTTTTCTCACCTTATTTGCCATCTATGTTACTCAGCTGGAGTTATCATAGAAGGAGACATCCTCATTGAAGAGGATAAGCCCATCACCAAGAAGAGGATGGAGCAAGCAAGAGAGACCATTCACGGTTCTCAAGAGATGCATGAGGAAGCTCATCATCAAGAAATCCCTGAGATGCCTCAAGGGATGCACTTTCCTCCCAACAACTATTGGGAACAACTCAACACTTCCTTTGAAGATTTGAGCCACAATGTTGAACAATTAAGGGTGGAACATCATGAGCACTCCATCATTCTCCATGAAATAAGAGAAGATCAAAGAGCAATGAAGGAGGAGCAACAAAGGCAAGGAAGGGACATAGAAGAGCTTAAGGACATTGTTGGTCCTTCAAGAAGAAGACGCCACTAAGGTGGATTCATTCCTTGTTCTTATTTCTTTCTGCTTTTCGGTTTTTATGTTGTGTTTATCTATGTTTTGTATCTCTACTTCATGATCATTAGTATGTAATAACTATGTCTTAAAGTTATGAATAATTCCATTAATCCTTCACCTCTCTTAAATGAAAAATGTTTTAATTCAAAAGAACAAGAAGTACATGAATTTCGAAAATTGTCCTTGAGTTTAGTTTAATTATATTGATGTGGTGACAATACTTTTTGTTTTCTGAATGAATGCTTGAGCAGTGTATATTTTTGATCTTGTTGTTTATGAATGTTAAAATTGTTGGCTCTTGAAAGAATGATGAACAAGGAAAAATGTTATTGACAATCTGAAAAATCAGGAAATTGATTCTTGAAGCAAGAAAAAGCAGTGAAAAAGCAAAAGCTTGTGAAAAAAAAATGGCGAAAAAAATAGAAAAGAAAAAGAAAAAGCAAGCTGAAAAAGCCAATAGCCCTTAAAACCAAAAGACAAGGGTAAAAAGGATCCAAGGCTTTGAGCATCAATGGATAGGAGGGCCCAAGGAAATAAAATCCAGGCCTAAGCGGCTAATTCAAGCTGTCCCTAACCATGTGCTTGTGTCATGAAGGTCCAAGTGAAAAGCTTGAGACTGAGTGGTTAAAGTCGTGATCCAAAGCAAAAGAGTGTGCTTAAGAGCTCTGGACACCACTAACTGGGGACTCTAGCAAAGCTGAGTAACAATCTGAAAAGGTTCACCCAGTTATGTGTCTGTGGCATTTATGTATCCGGTGGTAATACTGGAAAACAAAATGCTTAGGGCCACGGCCAAGACTCATTAAGTAGCTGTGTTCAAGAATCAACATGCTTAACTAGGAAAGTCAATAACACTATCCAAAATTCTAAGTTCCTAGAGAAGCCAATCATTCTAAACTTCAAAGGAAAAAGTGAGATGCCAAAACTATTCAGAAGCAAAAAGCTACAAGTCCCGCTCATCTAAGTAGAATTAATATTCATTGATATTTTTAAATTCACAGTATATTCTCTTCTTTTTATCCTAATTGATTTTCAGTTGCTTGGGGACAAGCAACAATTTAAGTTTGGTGTTGTGATGAGCGGATAATTTATACGCTTTTTGGCATTATTTTTAGGTAGTTTTTAGTAAGTTCAAGCTACTTTTAGGGATGTTTTCATTAGTTTTTATGTTAAATTCACATTTCTGTACTTTACTATGAGTTTGTGTGTTTTTCTGTAATTTCAGGTAATTTCTGACTGAAATTGAGGGACTTGAGCAAAACTCTGAAAAAGGCTGACAAAAAGACTGCTGATGCTGTTGGAATCTGACCTCCCTGCACTCGAAATGGATTTTCTACAGCTACAGAACTCCAAATGGCGCGCTCTCAATGGCGTTGGAAATTAGACATCCAGAGCTTTCCAGAAATATATAATAGTTCATACTTTATTCGGAAATTAACGATGTAAATTGGCATTGAACGCCTAGTACATGCTGCTGTCTGGAGTTAAACGCCAGAAACACGTCATGATCCGGAGTTGAACGCCCAAAACACGTTATAACTTGGAGTTCAACTCCAAGAGAAGCCTCAGCTCGTGGATAGATCAAGCTCAGCCCAAGCATACACCAAGTGGGCCCCAGAAGTGGATTTATGCATCAATTACTTACTCATGTAAACCCTAGTAGCTAGTCTAGCATAAATAGGATAATTTACTATTGTATTAGACATCTTTTGACAGTTTAATCTCTTGACTGTTTAGTCTTTGATCATTCGGTCTTTTGATCATTCAGGGGGCTGGCCATTCGGCCATGCCTGAACCTTTCACTTATGTATTTTCAACGGTGGAGTTTCTGCACACCATAGATTAAGGGTGTAGAGGTCTGCTGTACCTCAAGTTTCAATACAATCACTATTACTTTCTATTCAATTCTCTTTTATTCTTATTCCAAGATATACGTTGCACAACACTTTGAGGAATGTGATGATCCGTGATACTCATCATCATTCTCGCCTATGAACGCGCGTGACTGACAACCACTTCCGTTCTACTTTAGGCCGGGCGCATATCTCTTAGATTTCCCAACAGAATCTTCATGGTATAAGCTAGATAGATGGCAGCATTCATGGGGATCCGAAAAGTCTAACCTTGTCTGTGGTATTCCGACTAGGATCCCGGGAATCCGGAAAGTCTAACCTTGTCTGTGGTATTCCGAGTAGGATTCTGGTATTGAATGACTGTGACGGGCTTCAAACTCGCAATTGCTGGGCGTGATGACAAACGCAAAAGGATCAATGGATCCTATTCCAACATGATCGAGAACCAACAGCTGATTAGCCGTGCTGTGACAGAGCATTTGGACCATTTTCACTGAGAGGATGGGATGTAGCTATCAACAAGGGTGATGCCTCCAGACGATTAGCCATGCAGTGACAGCGCATAGGACCATTTTCCCGAGAGGATTAAAAGTAGCCATTGATGATGGTGATGCCCTACATACAACTTGCCATGGAAAGGAGTAAGAAGGATTGGATGAAAGCAATAAGAAAGTAGAGATTCGAAAGGATTCTAGCATCTCCACACGCCTATCTGAAATTCCCACTATTGATTTACATAAGTATTTCTATCCCTTTTTATTTTCTATTTATTATTAATTTTTGAAACCCATAACCATTTAATCTGCCTAACTGAGATTTACAAGGTGACCATAACTTGCTTCATACCAACAATCTCTGTTGGATCGACCCTTACTCCCGTAAGGTATTACTTGGATGACCCAGTACACTTGCTGGTTAAGTTGAACGGAGTTGTGTCCACACATAGCCAAGAGCCATAATAATGATTCCATACAATAACAAAGAGTACTACATTGATGTGATCACAATTTCGTCCACCAATCATCTTCGTATTCACTTGGAGAAGATTCTTCTGTCACAAAGAATTCACTTGCGGATGCAAGTTCATCACTAGGAGGACTTGACTGGTGATCATCATCATCAAGGAAACATGTGTCTTGGGTAATTTCGTCTAGTTCTTCATAAGATATCTGCATTGGGGGCTGCGCAACATCCTCTTTAGCATCAATTGTAACATCCTTGACGGAGTTCTCCACAACTCTGGATTCAGGTGGCGGTTCGGCATCTCCTAAATCTTCAACCAACTCTTCTTCTTCTGCAATGACAGCGCCCTCTACTTGTTTCAGTACGAAGTTATGCTCTATGTTGTCCACTGGAGTCTCTAGTGTCTTCTTCGTGCTGCGTTCTTCATTAAATTCTCCACATGAAGCCATGGGAGTTTGTCGAGTGTCTGAACATCTAGAAGATAACTGACTTATTGCTTGCTCCAATTGATGAATGGTTGCATTGAACTGGTTTACTGATTCCTTGAAGCGAACCTATGATTCTTGGCTTGATGGATATGGACATGGTGCATAAGGGAGTGGTGGTTCTTGGGAGTAATTGGATTGGCGTTGGGGTGGATAAGGATCCTGTGGTAGTGAATGGTGAAAAGAAGCTTGTGAGTGTGATGGTTCGAAGTTATGTCGAGAGGATGGTCTCTGAGCACAAGGTGGGGCTTGTTGGTAGTTACAAGGCGGTCCACCAAATCTATCAGTTGGGCATGCATTGTAAAATGGTCTCTGTCCATGATATCTAGGAGGATGTTGTTGCCTAAAGGGTTGATTAGATCCTCTTGGCTCCATCCATCCTTGATTGGTCTGACCTTGATGCATATTCCTGCTGTGGTTTCTATTTCCTTCAACAAAGTTAGAACCAAACTCAAAGCGAGAGGGGTGAGAATTCATAGTAGTTATCAGAAATAAGGGGGAAGAAAAAAAACAAATAAACAAGTAAAAGAATTTTTTTTTTCGAAAAATATTTACAATAACCAATAATAAGGCACACGTTTGCAATTCCCCGGCAACGGCGCCATTTTGACGTTAGGATTTTTGCTAGTAAAGAATTTTATAAAAATAGTTGCGTTGTAGATATAGATTCTAAACCAACAGAAATTCCTTCGTGCAAACATTTTGGTTGTCACAAGTGACAAACCCCTTTAAAATTTATAACCGAGTATTTAAACTTTGGGTCGTCTTCTCAAGGAACTGCAGGGAAGTATGTTCTTATTATTGGTTATGAAGATTGTAAATTGGGGTTTGAGAATGAAGGATGAATATGGCAAATAATTTAAATGGCAATTAAAATAAATAAATACTGTAAAGCAAACCCTTGGGCAAGGTATGAGAAATTGGAAGTCCAGACTTAGTTATTCTTATCAATAATAATGAAAGTTGAATTTTAATTCCACTTAGTTAACCTTTGCTTCAAGGGACTAATTAGTTTGACCTTCGAATCCTATTTATTTCCTAAGAGAAACTTGGGATTATTGAAGTTCAGTTCAATTAGCAAAGATAACGGTTATCAATTATGTTGAGCTAAGATAACTCCTGAGTTACTGATTTCTTAACCAAGACCAAAAGGGAAAGGATTAAATCTACTGGATAAAAACGTCTTCAGATTGGGACTAATCAATAACATAAATAAGAGAAAGCAATATTAACTGAAATACCTCAAATAACATTAATTCGAAAGAGTAATCTGTAACATAGAAGAATTCATAAACTAAATTGAAAAGCAAGTAATGAAAAAAGGATATTGAACCTGATAAAAAGATAATCCTCAAGCAAATAAAATCCTAAATCTAAATCCTAATCCTAAAGAGAGAGGAAAGAACATCTCTCCATCTAAACCTAAATCATGGAAAGTGACTAAAAAATTCGAGAGTCCCTGAATGGATGCATTCCCACACTTCATAACCTCTGGTCTATGCCTTCTGGACTTGGATTTGGGCCAAAAAGGGCTTCAGAATTCGCTATGAGCATTTTCTGCAATTTCCGGTGCGTGGCCTCTGTCACGCATCCACATGGGTCACGCGGTCGCGTCAATTGCAGTTTTCCTTATCGCGCGGTCGCGTCAGTCATTCGGCCGCGTCATAGGTGTTCTTCTTTAGGTGCGCGGTCGCGTCAGTCATGCGGCTGCGTCGCTGCTTCTTTGCTCTTGGCGCGCGGTCGCATCGTCCATGCGATCGCGTGGATGCCAGTTTCTCCAAAACTCCATTTTATGCTTTCCTTTCATTTTTGTATGTTTCCTTTTCCATCCTTTAAGTCATCCCTGCCTTAGAAGATCTGAAAATACTCAACACACTAATCATGGCATCGAATGGAAATAAAGGTAATTAAAATAATTAATTTTAAAGCATAGGAAACATGTTTTTCACATACATCACATAATAAGGAAGGGAAAGTAAAACCATGCAATTAATATGAATAAGTGGGTGAAGGATTGAATAAATCACTCAAACTAAGCACAAAATATATCACAAAATATGGGTTTATCATGCGCATAGCTCTGAGCGCACGCACAATCTTGAACACCCCCCTGGCCGCAGCGCACGCACAGCCTGTGCATGCGCACATAACCCCCTTTTTCCTCTTCTGTGCGCCCGCACACCACCTTATGCGCCCGCACAGGATGCGATACACCTTCTACTCGTAGCGTCCGCACGACCATGTGCGCTCGCATACTCCTCCTCCTCTATTCCTTGTGTGCGTCCGCACAAGTCACTTTTCGAACGTTAATTCGAAAAGAGAGAGAGTGTCACGCTTCAGTTTCCAAACCCCTTTTCTTCTTCTTATCCCTCTCTCTCTCTAAACCCTGCCCCAACCTCCTACCCCTCCCAGCGACCATGTCCACCATGCGACCACCGCCGGTGACCACCACGCCGCCGCCGTCCCACTCTCTCTCTCTCTTTCTTTTCCTTCTTCTCTCTCTTCTACATTTCCCTCTCTCTTCTCTTCCTTTCCTCTGTGCCCAGTCTCCGCGCCAGCCCTAGTCGTGTCTCCCAGTTCTGGTGAACGGCCACTAGCGGCGTCGAGCTTCTGTGCCGCAGCGACCGTGCACCACCTCCCCATCTCCATCTACTTCCTTTCTTCCCTCTGCATTACAGGTTTCATTTCCTACCATGTTCCCTACCATGTTTCATTTCTTTTCTGCTGTATTTTGCTTGCTTTTGATTTCTATTTTTTCATTTTGTTTTAGTAACTAGATGGTTATAGGCTAGATGACTTCCATTTTTTGAATTGAATATGTGATGCTGGCTGATTATTGTTGAGTTTCGCTAAGACTGAATGCTGTTCTTAGTTGAACTGTGACTGCTGCAATGTATATTGAACTATGATTGTTGCCTCTAATTTCTACACATATTATGCTTGATTGAAATGCTTGAATGGATTTTTTTGACTCATCTGCTATATCTGATCAACACAGATTTTGAATTTTGTTCCGATTTTGCATTGTTACTTTCTAATTGTGCAAATTTTCTGATGATTATCGATGCTGCCTAAAATTTATTAGTCATGCACTTTGCGAATTTATTTTGCTAAAACATCAATCTGAACTGGATTTCACCTTTGTAATATCTTGTTTGATGTCAATTTTTGGTTGTGCATATCATCCTTTAATAATTAACCTGCCAACTATGCACTTCATTGTTGTTTTTGTTCTTTAAACCAAATTGGATTGAAATTTATAGTTTTGATAATTCTATTTGGTACTTTTAAGTGCATAGCCTGAATTTTGTGAGTAAATTGATGCTGTTGCGTATTCATGAAATGTTACAAATACATAGCCACTTTGTCCGTTATGTTTTTGAGCAATGCGCTTTGTTTTTCAATCAAGTACTGCTTTGGACAAGGAGCTATGTACATGTGGTCATTTTTTATCTTCTCAACATGAATTTGTACATGCTTTCACTGTGGTTTTGATTTTTGTCTTTTGTGCCAATTTTTGCAAACTCTTTCAATTTCTAAGGCACAATTGCAATAATCAATTTCTCTCAATTCAATTCACTTGCATCGCACACCTAAGTCATATATATGCTTTACTTGTTGTTCATTATCTTTTATGTCACTTACGTTGCTTGATCTTGGAAAAACACATTTCTTTTTAAACAATTGGCTATTGTATACATGTTTTTCCTTGATTGAGTATTTGTCTACCTTATTGGCTCTTACTTGAATTGTTTGATTATGTCCTCTGAATTCTGTGACTTCTATCTTTTTCTCTTGAGTTGTATTCTGTTTTTATCTTTTTCAGGATGACTCACAAAGGAAAAGAGAAAGCCAATCCTTTGGCTCGCTCTCTTCCTACGCCTCCGAGCATTTTACTTGATACATTCATAAATGCTGAAGCCCAATAACAATACAAAAAAGTGGAAAACAAACCCTTTCCCTATGAGCGAAAGCTAAACTTGCTTGAGAAATATGCAGACCAAGTTTTGGACAGATTAAATTTTTACCATTGGGAGTTCATAAAATTCGATCCGATGGAAGTTAATGAACACTAGGTCAAGGAATTTTACGCAAATCTCCTAAGGATGGATGCCCAACTATTTTTCTCAGAGGTGTCACTCTGGACACCTCTAATACTGCTTTAGAGGCCATCTTAGATATTCTGCATATTCCTCCAGCTCGTGACGCTTACACTCAGACAGTTAAGGATTTGTTATCGAGCAAGCTATCATTGGATGTCATTTTGAAGAAGAATGGCACACCTGATGCCAGATGAGAGTACAGTAAGGGAGAAACCGCGGTCCCGCAGAGCATTACGTGCACTAGTCTCAACCCGGAGGCGAGGATCTGGCAGTAGATCATCACCGATTACATCCTTCTGAGAACGCATGCCACACACATCAAGGTCCGTGTGGCGGTTTTGTTATGGGCCATTCTGGAGGGAAAGAGGATCTCTGTTCTTCCCCTTATCAGAGATTCGATGTGGAAGGTGACACAATAGCAGAAGTACAATATTCCCTTCCCATCGTTGGTCACCAGATTGGCTACTATGTCTGGAGTGGTGAGATGGCCGACAGACCGGATGTTCGTCTTCATTAGCAAGCAGTTGTTTCTACCATACGGTGATTATGATGGACCACCACAAAAGAAAAGGAAGACCACTGAGCCGCCATCATCCTCAGCAGAGCCATTAGTACCTTCAGCACCTCCTGTGTCCATACCCCGACTCCAGACACCCTATGAGCTGGGCCGGGAGATCTTGGAGGCTCTGCACCGCTTAGAACGCTGTAACGCTCGCCGCTTCCAGTGAATTGTGGCAAAGTTTGACGGCCGAGATCCTGAACCACCACCTTCGGATACATCAGAGCTTGAGCCCAAGACATATGAGCCAGTACTAGAGGAGCCAGCTGCTAAAGCTGGCCAGGCAGACGAGCCCCATGAGCAACCAGCAGCAGAGACCACGGTTGAGGAGGTAGCAGATCAGATGATAGACGAGGCAGCAGCTCAGATAGTTGAGGAGCCAACAGCTATAGCCGAGCCGAGAGCTGAGAGAGCAGTAGAGCCAGCTGGCCAAGCACTTGAGGAGCATAAAGCTGAGCCTACCACACGGCCGTCCAGCGCCATCATTGTCTACCACCGTCATCACCATCCACCACCTCCAGGCGGTGGAGCTTCGTAGAGTCGATCACCCCGGTCCGTTTTAGCACGGAGGATCGTGCATCATCTAAGTGTGGGGGAGGATATACTATTTTTGGGTGTAAATATTCTCTCCCAAACACTTGTCATTTAGTTATTTTTTGTCTTTATTATGCTTTTTGTGAATACCATTAGTATTTTCACTTATACATATTTTACATTGGTATATATATATATATGTGTGTGTGTGTGTGTGTGTGTGTGTGTGTGTGTGTGTGTGTGTGTGTTGCTTCTAGTTATATCTAGTATTGCACTTTCATTTTGGTATATACATACATATTGCATTTTATATTGCATGGTACATAGTATAGATATGGATTGTGATTGGATGATGTGAATAGCTTATGCCTAGTCCATTTTGATCCTAATTGTTCATGTTACTTTTTACTCGTTGAAAATTAGAAAAGAAACTAGAAAAATTTGAAAATTTTGCATCCATCACAACATACATACATACATACATACATATAAGAACTAATTTTGTGAAAAACAACAAGATTCTCCAAAAATTATGGGCTTTCTATTGAATTGATTGGAAAATTGTTTTTCAAACTTGCTTGAATGAATTTATTAGAACACAGAAGAGTAAATAACAAATACCATGTGAGATTTTGAGCTATATTGAGTGGCTACACACTTTAACCACTAACGTTGTTCATTGGGTGTTATATCTCATCTATGATTGTAATCTTGGTTTTGCTTGATTCTTTATTTCCAAAGATTGATGTTTTGAATTGCATTGTGTATGAGTGAGGCCATCTTTGTTCAAAAGCTTACTTTTCCCATATAGCCTACCCTTTGCAATTACCATTGTTAAACCCCTTTGAGCTTTATTTACCCCATTGTTCTTGATATTAGCACATCACAACCCTAAGTGGAAAACCATGAATTACCTTAGATTGTATCCTTGATTAGCTTAGGTTAAAGGAGTGTGTTGCATTTAAGTGTGGGGGAATCTTTTGGGAAATATTGGTAGTGAAAGAAAATGTTTAATTTCGGTATTTATTGAAAATTTTAGAAATTGGGAACATTCATGTATGAATTAATTAGACCATATGCAATTCTGATTTGAAAAAAAAAACTTTCATCATTAAAAGGGTGTAAAAGTCACCCTAAATAGAAAAAAAATGAATAAAAGAATTGCATATGTGATGTCTTTGTGAAAAGCATACATGAGTGTTAGTGAACAAGAAATGATGGAAGGTAAGGATTGCATTTTGTTTTTATTTGGTTGGTATAGGTTGAGTTGGAAACTTAAACTAATCAAGAATTCAATTTGAATTAGTCCACTTGGCCATATCTATCCCACCTTACCCTAACCCCGTTACAACCCCAAAAAATCCTCATGATAGTTGCATTCATGCATCACTTGTTTGTTGATTGTTAGACGAAAAGCAAATCCTTGAAAGCATGATTGGAAGGAGATTTGAGTGAATTGGCCCTAGATACCGAGTGATTAGAGTGTATACACACCTAGTGAGGGTTCAATTACTCAATTCTATGTTTCCACTTCTCTTATCATGCATTCTTGCAAGTTACTTCATTTTGATGATTTGAATCAATTTTCTAGATCTTGTTTGCACTGAATTAATTCTCTACTTAGCCCTAAACAAATTAGTATGGATTGTTTGTTTGTTTTCACCAATCATATAGGAAACTATAGATAGATAGATAGATAGATATATAGTATATACATACTTCCATGCATATAGATAGTTGCATTTAATAAGTTGATTACCCCTTTGATCATTCTCCTTGTTAGTTTAGCATGAGGACATGCTATTGTTTAAGTGTGGGAGAATTGATGAGTCCATATTTTCCGATATATTTTGGCTTGATTTTGGATGGATTCTAGCATATGAACTCACACTTAAGTATCAAAATAGCATACTTTTGTGTTTGATCCCTAATTTGATCCAAAATGTGAAAACATGCGTTTTAATGCTTGGATTAGTGATTTTTAATTCCACTTCTATGTCATTCGATGCCGTGATATGGTTTGTGATGATTTCAAACCTTGGAGGCAAGAATGGATGGCCAAAAGTGGAAGAAAGTATGTACAAGGGAGAAAACATGAAGAAAACAAGGAAAAGCACACACAGCGAAGTGTGCGTGCGCACAAGCGAGGATTTTCATGTGTGTGTGGCTTGTGCGTACGCACAGGTCAACTTTTAGCCGAGTGTGCAGACGTACACATCTGTGCATCCGCACAGGTCCCTGCACATTATTGCATTAATGAAACACATGTTGTGCGAATTTAAAGGCCCTTGGCTCATTTTTGGAAGGCTGAAATGCTGAATGGAAGTGCTATATAAAGGGGATGTCAACACATTGGAAGGCATGAGGCTTTAGCTCACTTAGATAGCTTAATTTCATAGTATTAGGAGTAGGAGTAGTGTAGAGTAGATTGCTCTATTAGGGGTTTCATTTCTATTTCAATTGTAGCATTTTATAGCAAGCTTTGATCTTTAATTTTGCTTCTTTAATTGTATGTACTCTCAATTTCCTCTTTAATTTAAGCACTTTTACCTTTACTTCCTTTTGGTTCATGTTACTTTGTTCATATTGCAATTTTGTGTTTCTTGAAGTTTTGATCAATGAATTTTATGTTTCATGCTTCATTTATGTTTGACTTCTTGTGTATGATTGGTTTTGTTGATAGTTGGTTATAGTTTTATCATTTTTCTTGCAATTTTCCATGTTTTACTTTTATGCACACAAGGTATTTGTGAAAATGCCAACTTTAGATTTTATGTAGATTTTCACACCTTGGCTTGTAGTTTGAGTTCCTAGGATACTAGAGTCATAACATCTGACATTTAGTGGTAATTCTTGGGGAGTTAGTTGACTCTTGTTTCCATTAAATCTAGCCTTTTATCAACTAGTTTGGTAAGTTGGCTAGGACTTATGGATTAAGGTCAATTATGCTTACTTCACTTACTCCTCGATGGTTGGGGTTGACTAGGCGAGACGAACTCGTGATAATTACCATAGTTGTGGTTATGGTAATGATAGGATTCCTTGGATCCTCAATCCCAAGTCAAGGCTTCTTTTATGCATTTTCACTAGTTTTGATCTTGTTTCCTTTTTACGTGCATTAATTCCCAATTTTGAGCATCCCTTAGTTCTTTTAATCTTTTGTTCTTTTTCGATTTTGTAAAACCCCTTTTTGTCCCATCAACCTAAAGCGTATAACACTTCGATTGCACTCCTAGGGAAGAATGATCGGAGGTTTGATTACTCTCAGTTTATACTTGATTTGAATTTTAAAACATTTGATTTGAGCATTACTTGTTGTTTAGAACTATACATACAACGCCAATCTTATCTTGAGGTGAAATTCCTAGCCGACGATTTTGCTCACTATCACACAGCATTCTCTGATCCGGAAGATTTGACCTTGTCTGTGGTGTTTTGAGTAGGATCATCAAGGGGATGAACTGCAGGAGCTTCACCCTCATTCAGGTTGGGTGCACAGTAAACCTGGCGTTAAGAGTTCGTGAAAATTTATTACTTTTTCAGCACCCAGTTCGGCCAAGGAGAGTTAATTTTCATTAATTGTCTTCTTACTTTTGTCTAGGTGATTCTTGGTGTTTTAAGTGTTTAAGGACTCATTTCGACAAGAGGTAAGGGTTAAGATTAGTTAGACTATCCTTATGCCTGATTTTGCATCCATATGAGTCATTTGTGATGATTTTGTGCATAAAAGCTGATTATGGAAATTGTATGATGTACAGCTATTTTTGACTTATATATATGTGAAATATAAATATTTTGATGCCGATATTGCTTGTATTAAAGGGCCAAAAAGTTGTAGCACTTGGAGTTTAAATTTCAAACCTTAAAAAGTCACTAAAAAGTGGAGAGAAACATGGAAAAATGCTCCTGAAAATTCATGAAGCAGTGTAAAAAGTGTGGAGTAAAAAGATTAAAAAGATGCTAGAATTTAGGTTTTAGTCTTATAGAATTAGTATGATGCAACATAAGGAGTAACTCGGTCATTAAGGACAAATAGAGGGCTAAAAATATAATTAAAACAAATTAGACTTAGAATTATGGTCTTAGTAGTCTTAAGGATAAAATTGTAATTATATAAAAGAGTCGGGTTAAAATTATAACTAAGAAAAATTGACGGCCCTAAATAAAAGCTTTAGTAAAATTAGGGTTAAAAGAAGAAGTGCGATAAATTAATAAAGTAAGAAAAGTAATTTAAGGGTGAAATAGTCTTTTGTGTCATTAAGAGTAAAACTGGCATTAAATTGGTAAATGAGGAGTCATAAGGTCAAGTCGGTAATTTTGACACTAAATAAGACTAAAAAATATTATTTAAGACACTTAGAGGCATAATAGTAATTTTTGAAAAAGTTATATCTAAAACTGGTTAGTTAACTTACTAGAGAGTAAAATAGTCCTTTTGGTAAAATATAAAGATAAAATGGTAAAGTAGCAACCATAGGGGTAAAAGTGTCTCTGTAAAACATACGAAAGATATCTAAAGAGAAGCTTAATGTAACGAAGGTAAGATGGAAATTTCGTAAAGTAATAGGGACAAGGTGGTTAATTGTGACTAAAGGCTTAGAGTACTTAGAAAAGAGAAATCGTGCATAAGAGTTTTTATAATTTAGAGCATCATTTGGCCATCATAAATACTAAATTATTATTTATGTATGCAAATTCTAAAAACTATGGGTGCAAATTATATTGATTCATGTGTGCAAACTCTGGTAAATATAGGTGAAAATGATATGTTTCTTATGTGAAAACATTTGTAAACATGTGTGCAAACTATTGCTATCAAGTGCTGTGATGAGTTTGGATTTGTACTGGTTTGGAAATTTAGCAAAACAAGAATTACTTCGTCGGTAGCATAGTCCAATCCGGAAATTCAAATCAAATATAAACCGAGAGTAATCAAACCTCGACTCGTCTTTCCTAGGAACTAATGCCGATAAGTGCATACAATTTTGGTTCCAAGAAAGCAAATGGGGTTTTCAATAAAGAAGCAAACAATAAAGGGATAAAAGAACAAGCTAAAATTGTAATTAATAAAGTAATAAAGGAATAAAAGAACTATGAATGTAATATTGACAAGTTATACTATAAAATGAAGGGAAATGTGGTTAAAACATAAATGAAACCTTGACTTGGGATGAGTTATGGAATTCCTTCCTTACCATAACCACAACTATGATAATTATGATGGATTAATCTCACTAAGTTAACCCTTAACATCGAAGGATAGGTCAAGTGAGCATAATTGTTATTAATTCACAAATCCTAGCTAACTTACTAATTACTTTAGTAAGAAGCTAGCGTTAGTGGAAACAATAACAACTAACAACCCAAGAATTATCACTAAATATTGGACATTATGGCTCTAGTAATCCATAAACTCATTTTTTCCAAGGCAAGGGGTGAAAATTACCCCCATAATCAAAATTGGCATTTTATCAAACACATAGTGGGTATAAATATAAAACATGACAAAATTGAAAAATTGATGAAAACTATGAACCACAAATGATCACAACCAACAAAGGCAACTCAACAAACATGTAATAATCATCAATCATCAAATTAACCAACTAGAAATCCAAAATTGCAAAACAATGTATATATTGACAAAGAAAATTAAAGTGTAAGAAAATATAGAGCAAGTAGTGTAATAAAAGAGAAATTAAAGAAATACTTACAATGAGATAGCTAGGATCCAAAATCAAAACTTCAACTATAAAATTCTACAAAACCCTAATAAAAACCCCTAAGAAACTTGAGAGAAAATCTAACCTAAAACTACTCCTAAGTGTATTCTATAATGTATGGTATGTAATGGTATGATTTGGTGTTGCTTCCCACTTCATATATGCTTCAAAGCCTTCATAAATGGGCCAAAAAGCCCCTCAAATCGCGAGCCATGTGACCTTTTAATGAAGTCGCGCGCAAGGACTTGTATGTACTCACAAGTGTGTGCGTATGATAAACTCCAATCTTGTGGTTTATCTTGTGTTGATTTTAGGAGGATTTTATTAACTTTTCTCACATTTATTCAATGAAATAGCATGGTTTTGTGAATTTCTCCTAATTTGTGCTTAAGAGTAAAAACATGCCTTTTAGGCCCTAAAATTGATAAATTTAATTCACTTTAATTCTATTTGATGCGTTGATATGTTTGTTAAGTGATTTCAGATTTAGAAGGCAAAGATTAGGTTGAAGGAATGAAGAAAAAGCATGCAAAAATGGAGAATTCATGAAGAAATGAGGATTTGCCGAACTCAAGGCCATGCACACGCGTCACCTACACGTACGCATGAGAAGGAGATTCGCTAGAGACACGCACGCGTCACCCACGTGTACGCGTGGAAGAAAAAGTCGCCAGCGACGCGTACGCATCACCCACGCGTACGCGTGACAAGCAGCACGTGACCAACTTAACAGAAAATGCTGGGGCGATTTCTGGACCTGCTGAAGCCCAATCCAACTAATTTCTAATGCTTTTGAACCCAAGGATTGCAAGGGATTGGGGGAAAATCCATTAGTGTAGTTTTACATCATGTTGTAGGTTAGAATTCTAGAGAAAGAAGCTCTCCCTTCTCTCTAGAATTTAAAGTAGTTTAGGTTAATTTCTCTTAGATTCAATTTCTAATTCTTGTTTTGATTTAGTTTTCCTCTTTTAATTTCTTATTGATATATCTTTACCTTTCTAGTTTTACTTGTTAATTTCCCTATTTTGCTCTCTTTTATATTCTTGCACTCTTGTTGATTTTAATAAACTTTTAATACAATTTTGTGTTTCTATGTTCTTTTTATGTTTATCTTAATTGCTATTATTGATTCCTTACTTGTATTAGTTGTAGTTTTTATTAATTCTTTTATTTTGTGATGTTTACTTTTATTGCACTCTAGGTGTTTGATAAAATGTTTTCACTAGTTTTTGAGTAGTTTTCTTTACTCTTGGCCTAGGCTAAGGGAATTGAGTGACCTTGAGTCATTGGGTCTCAATAAATTGGTGATTTGAGAATTCTTTGTGGTCAATTTGATATCCACTGATGAGTCCATATTTGACGATATATTTTAGCTTGAATTGGATGGATTTCATCATATAAACTCACTTATTCACTAAAATAGCACACTTTTGTGTTTCATCCCTAAATTGAACCTAAATGTGAAAACATGCATTTTTGTGCTTAAATTGAGCAATCTAATTCCACTTTTATTCTATTCGATGTTGTGATATGTTTATTGAGTGATTTCAGGTCCTAGAGGCAAGAATGGTTTAGTAGAAGTGGAAGAAAGCAAGTAAAAAGGGAGAAAACATGAAAAAAATAAAGGAGAAAAGCATCTCAGCCTGTGCCCACGCACAGCTTCTGTGCCCATGCACAGAATGAAAAATCAGGACCTGTGCCCACGCACAGCTTCTGTGCCCATGCACAGGGATTAAAAACAGCACCTGTGCCCACGCATAGGGTGTGACCATGCTCAGAACAAAATGGAAATCAGCACCTGTGCCCACGCACAGGTTTGTACCCACGCACAGGTACCAGCGCATGCCTGGCCTCCATTAAAATTTAATGTGGACTCGCGTTTTGGGGACTTTTTGGCCCATTTTTGAAGGCTTTGGAGCATATTTGAAGGGGGAAGCAACTATATATCATACCATACACTACCATACTTTATACAACACATTTTAGGAATAGTTTTAGTGTAGTTTAGGTTAGGTTTTCTCTCAACTCTCTCTTAGAGTTTTCATTAGGGTTTTGTAGAATTTTATACTTCAAGTCTTGCTTTTGGATTTTGCATCTTACATTGTAAGTATTTCTTTAATTTCTCTTTTAATTACTACACTTGTTCTACACTTTCTTATATTTTCATTTCTCTTACCAATTTATATAGTTTTACAATTTTGGATTTCTAGTTGTTGAATTTGATGTTTGATTGCTTTTATATGTTTGTTTGAGTTGCTTTTATGGATTTTGATCATTTATGGTTCATAGTTTTTATCATTTTCCCAATTTTGCCATGTTTTGTGTTTATGCCTTCTATGTGTTTGATAAAATGGCAATTTTAGTTATGGGATAATTTCCACACCTTGACTTGGGAAAAATGAGTTTATGGATTACTAGAGCCATAATATCCAACATTTAGTGATAATTCTTGGGTTGTTACTTGTTATTGTTTCCACTAACGCTAACTTTTTACCAATTAATTTGGTAAGTTAGCTAAGATTTATGGATTAATTACAATTATGCTCACTTAACTTATCCTCCAATGTTAACGGTTGACTTAGTTAATTAATCCATCATAATTATCATAGTTGTGGTTATGGCAAGGAAGGGATTCCATAACTCATCTCAAGTCAAGGTTTCATTTATGTTTTAAATCACATTTTCATCACTTTAAAGCTTTACTTGTTCATATTACATATATAGTTCTTTTATTCCTTTATTACTTTATTAGTTGCAATTTTAAATTGTTCTTTTAATTCCTTTATTTGTTTGCCTTCAATCATTGAAAATCCCCTTTGTTCTTGCAACCAAAATTGTATACACTTGTTGTCACTGGTTCTTAGGGAAGACGACCCGAGGTTTCATTACTCTCGGTTTATTAGAAATTTTAAACTTTGATATTTGGGATTTAAATTGTCGGTTTGGTCTATACTTACAACGGAAGTTATCTTAAGTGTGAAAATCCAAATCGGTGCAAATCTCAACTCATCACCCATTAATGCCAACCCACTACTAATCTAATTAGTAGGTAGGTTGAGACTTATGGGTTGATGTTGATCAAGTCTATTTGACGTACTTCAAGCTTAGGAGTAGATATTGTACGTACTTAAAGCTTTTAGAAGTAGACTTAATGGGTTGGTCTCTCATAATTGTCAATATATGGTTTGTTGACAAGGATGGTGATCTCAATCTCCCATGTCTTAGCCAAAATTTTTTTCCTTCCTTTATTATTTCTTGTTATTGACTTTTCTTGCCCATTATAAATCAAACCCCTTTGCCCCTTTTATAGCCAATAATTGAGCACTTCATTGTAATTCCTTGTGAGACGACTCGAGGTTTGAATACTTCGATAAACTTTTCATTGGGTTTGTACATGTGACAAAACCAAACATTAAAACTTTGATTTGAGAATTACTTGTTGGTTGGGAACTATACTACCAACGAGATTATATTTTGTGTGAAAATTCCTAACCATACGAAAATGCTCTTTCAGCGTACACACACATGTTGATTTTCCTCCTATCCGTACGCATAGGAGTTGATCATGGGCACACTTGATTTTTATTCTGTGCGTACGCACAGGTCTGTGCGTGGGCACAGGTGCTGATTTTGACCCTTGTGCGTGGGCACAGACGGTGTGCATGAGCACACTTTGAAATGCTTCTCTCCTTTGATTTCTTCATGTTTTCTCCCAATTCCATGCTTTTCTTCCACTGTCTTCAAGTCATTCCAACCTATTACACCTGAAATCACTCATAAAAAACATCAAGGCATCGAATGGAATGAAAGTGGAATAAAATTGGTTAAATTAAGCACAAAATAGCATGTTTTCACAATTAAGCTCAATTTAGGGAGAGAACACAAAAGGATGCTATTTGCATGAATAAATGTCGGTTTATATGATGAAATCCACTCAAATCAATCCAAGATATATCGTCAAATATGGATTCATCAATTCAAAATTGTGAGTAGTCAACCGACGCATGAGCTTATGGTCTGCGTAGGACTAGACATGCATCATAATTGGTTGTTGTATTTTCTTGTATGTGTAATTGCCTACTTGTACCTGTGATTTTAATTATTCTATATACTTGTGCTTGTATTTGTTTGTGAGACTTCCAATGTAACTTTGCGAATTAATAGACTTAGGCTGCGGACCTCCTAAGTTTCGTATGTAGTACCCTGGTAGAAACGTTAGGTTCTCATCCCCTTATTGTTCCCATCTACAAATGGGAACATGCGTGATATTCTTTGAATACCCGACACTTGGACGATATGTGGAAGCTACAAAGGGAGACGCAGTGTTTTTGGGCATGCCACATACTCGTACATACTACCTTCCGGATCGCCCATTCTCTCATCCCTTTCTTAGCCCAGATCTCAATCCCGACATGTCATATGACATGCTCTATCCGAGCTTCACTTTGGCGGAGGCCAGTACCCGTTCCCAACGTATCCTCTGAACATGGCGAAACCCAAGCCAGAGTTGCCAATACACCCCCAACCAAAGTATCCTCCAGGGTTCGAGCCTGCTTAGGAGCCAATGTTCCCAGATGTACCAATACTCATCACTCCACCACCATCTCCTACAGCCGAGCCATTTGACAGTCGTTGGGAAGAGGCTAACGGATTGGTGGTTCTCAAGGGCTTTGGATCGTCTTCATCCTCATCAAGGGAGAACTCTCAGATGATGACATATCTATATTCTAGTTCGCTCGAGTTAGGAGAGGCAGGAGCCGTCGGGGAAGCAAGCAGCAGCAATATTACTGTCTTGTCAGAATGACTCCTTCTACCTCAGCATAATGTTCCTTATTCCGTTAGCTATGAATGACTTATGGCTAGTAGTAGTATTCTTTGTCCTTCATTTTGTATAGACTTTTTAGAGGACTCGTATCTTTTATATATATAAGCTAGATAAGTTCCAGCCTAGGGTCACTCTCGTGTGAGGCGGAGCCTGATAATAAGCTACAAATTCTGTACATATAAATAAGTCCGTAGTATATGGATAGGTAGTCTTTAAAGTTCCATGATGTACTAAACTAAGCCTTCGGATAATGATATGACCTTTACATGCTTTTCTGTTATATTTGTATACTACATGTTTTGAGTTTATACCTCATATAATGGCTAACTCATGATCTCGATAAGCGATACAGACTCATAATGATATGCTTAGTATAACTTGTCTAGAGTCCCTAAGGTAAGCTAAATAGTAGCACCTAGCAACTATCAATGATCATCGTGCTAGGAGTTGAGTCGTTACATTACCTTTTTTAATTATAAACAAACTAACAAAATAAAAAATGAGCAAGGATTAAGATATAGAAAAAGAATTAGAGAAAAAAATATTATTTAATACTATCACATTTTTTTATGTAACATAAATATAATTTTAATATAAAAACAATTTGAAATAACATACAATACAAAACAAAACAAAAAAACATTATTAGAAATAACAAATAAATTAGTTGAAAATTCACATGTAGTTATCTTCATATAAAATTAATAGTTGAAAACTATTAGATGACAATTTATTCAAACCTGTCAAATCATCTAATAGTTCTTAACTTTGAACTTCACGTGAAGACGACTACATACGAGTCTCCACGAATAAATTGACGAGTTTTGTGTTTTGCATTTTGTATATAACTAACTTATGCTTTGAAGACATATTTTAAAAATATAATAATATATTTTTTAAGTTTTTAATATATTTAATGTATTAACAATATTTCAAAAAATAAATAATTTTAATAAAATATTATTTGTAATTTTTTTAACACATATCTTTAAAATACATATAAAAACATATATAAATTAAACAGAATAAGAGAAAAATATAGAAGGTCAACTATAGTATAAGCCAACTCATCTAACTCCCCTTTCTAACCTAATTTTGAAATTCAAAAAATTTAGTTTTGCGCCATTTCCATATTAACCCTAAATCACAAATCACTCACTATATGCATCTTCTGTCCTTTCTCTCCCTTTTCTCCTCCCGTTCATCGCGCCTTCGACGTCTGTCCTCCTACCTTCCGTAACGCCATCATCGTGTCTCCAGTGTGCCATCCTTGTCCATCCTCACTCGCGTGCAGTCACTTCTCCCCCTTGCTGTCTCTTGCCACCTCTCTTTACACGTCCTCCATCACAATTACTCTGCCTTGTCTGTCGTTCACATAGGGGAGCTCGTGAAGGAAGAAAGACACCACCGTGCTGTCGCTGCACCGTTCGGAGTCCGCTCACCCCTCGTCCGTGAAGGTCTCAGCCACAACTACTGCTTCTACTGCCGTTCACCCAGGGGTACTCGCGAAGGAAGAAACAACGAGGAAACGCTACTTGCGCTGTCCATCCAACGTCGTTGACCACCTCCTCGCCAGCAACCCTGCATCCAATCGTTCTCCTCCTCCTCTTTGGATCACACCCACTAAAACGGTAACCACGTCCATGCAACGCCATTCAAGGGTTTTATCTCTTTTTCTTTCTGTCTCCCCCTCGCGATTCACAATGTCGCCGACCACGACAGTACCCTCCCCTTCACGAACGCAGCGGCCTCTCGCAGTGCGTGCCTATTTTTTTCGGATGTCTTTTTTTTCAATAAAATGGATGTTTCTTTTAGAGGGTTTCGGATGTTTGTTTCCAAAGATCTTTTTTGTGGGTTATTGGATGTTTCCTTTCTAGATTTTGGAATGTTTCTTTTTGGAGCAGCATTCCTTTTTCTTTGATTTTTTCTTTTAACTATTATTTCGAATATTTCTTTTCGATTAAAAGATGTTTTTTTTACTGGATTTTAGATATTTTTTTCTATGTAAATGGATGATTTTTTTGTATGGGTTATTAGATGTTTTTTTCCGGGAAAAGAAGGACGCGATGGCACGCTTTTTTTATATATAAAAGTTTTTTGAAATTTAAAAAGATAGCACAAATTGTCTGGTATCCTACTTGGTTAGCAAAACCAATATAATAAATATCATTCATGTTATGTGTACACTAAAATCAGTCACCAATATAAAATATAAATACATTTTAAAATAAACTAAACTATACAATTATTTATATACAAATACATTGATTGCTGATTTTAATATCTGATTTTGGTATACAAATAACAATTTTGAATAAGGATCCCTTTGAGAAGTTTTGAACGCTACTTTTTTGAGTTTTTGACTTATGAAAAATAATAATATTAATGTCTAGTGCAATTTTCAAAACTAAGTTATAGCTTTTTAAAAAGCTATTTAAGTGCTTATAGAGAAGTTAAAAAAAAATAACTTCTTTCATAATAAAAAAATTTGAGTAATTACCCAACTCAGTCCCCAAAGATTTTAGAATCGAACATTTTAGTTTTTAAGAAAAATTAATACACAGATCAATCCCCAAGAATTTACTCCGGCAAACAAATCAGTCCCCAGTTCATTTTTCGACAGAATAATTACCCAGATCAGTCCCCAAAGATTTTAAAAAAAGGACATTTTAGTCCTCAAGAAAAACTAATGTACAAATCAATCCCAACGTTTCTCTCTATTAGACATAATAGTCCTCCGTCCAAAAATAAAATAAAATAAAATTATTATTATTATTAATTGCATAATAATATTGTGCTATATTTTTTGGACAAAAATAATAATAAATTTATTCATTAAATTTTTATATAATAATAATAATAATAATAATAATAATAATAATAATAATAATAAAATTATTAGAGATTATTTTACAAGAAATTCAAGGTTAAAATTATTTGATATTTTTGTATTTAATATAATCAAAAGATGTCCTATATATATATATTTGTATTAAAAAATATATATTACAAGAAAAGATTTTAAGTTGGATTTATATTAAATACATATTTTTTAATACAAACATATTTTTTAAAATAGTACATCTTTTGATTATATTAAATACAAAAATATCAAATGGTTTTAATTTTGAATTTTTTATAAAATAATCTCTAAAAATTTTATTGATTATTATTATTATTATTATTATTATTATTATTATTATTATTATTATTATTATTATTAATTACATAATAATATTGTACCATAATCATTTGTATTTTCTAGATAAAAATAATAATAAATTTATTTATTAGATTCTTATATATATATATATAGTCACTCAATAATAATAATAATAATAATAATAATAATAATAATAATAATAATAAATAAAATTATTAAAGATTATTTTATAAAAAATTTAAAGTTAAAATTTTTTGATATTTTTTTATTTAATATAATCAAAAGATGTACTATTTTTTAAAAATATGTTTGTATTAAAAAAATATGTATTTAATATAAATCCAAATTAAAAGCTTTTTTTTAATATAAACATATATTTTTTTACATAGGACATCTTTTGATTATATTAAATACAAAAATATCAAACAATTTTAACGTTAAATTTCTTGTAAAATAATCTCGAATAATTTTATTATTATTATTATTATTGAGTGGATATATATATATATATATATATATATATATATATAATTTAATGAATAAATTTATCATTATTTTTGTCCAAAAATACAAAAAATATAGTACAATATTATTGTGTAATTAATAATAATAATTATTTTATTTTATTTTATTTTTAAACGGAGGATATTATGTCTAATAGAGAGAAACGTTGGAGATTGATTTGTACATTAGTTTTTTTGGGACTAAAATATCCGTTTTTAAATTTTTTGGGGACTGATCTGGATAATTACTCTACCGAAAAATGAACTGGAACTGATTTGTCTGTCGGAGTAAATTCTTGAGAATTGATCTGTGTATTAATTTTCCTTGAAAACTAAAATGTCCGATTCTAAAGAGACTGATTTGGATAATTACTCAAAAATTTTTTATCACATTTTTTTTAAAAATAAATACTTTTAAAATTAAAATACTAAATATAAAATAATATATTTATAAATTATTTTTAATTTAAACTGTTTAATCAAATTGGGCTAGACAGAGTACATATTCGCTCTCTAAACATCAATGATTTGAGCTTAATCACCGCGCGTCAACTCCAAAACTCTCTTGACATTCACAATAACAAGACGGGGATCCAGATAGCATATCACAGATGAGACTCTAATCAATTCATTGCTGAATCTTAGAGAGAGAGAGAGAGAGAGAGAGTGTGTGTGTGTGTGTTTTAGAGAGAGGAAGAATGGGGAAGAGCCAAATCTCAGACCCTCCGAACTTGAAGAAATACGGTGTTCCCTTCTACTCCGTTGCTTGGATTCCCCACCGCGTTCTCAAATCTCGCCACAACCAAACCTCCGATGAATCCTCCGCCGCCGATCAGAGCTCAACGCCGACGAAGGAGGCAGAGCCGCCGACAGAGGAGCTTGCCTCCGGAAACTACCTCGTGTTCGCCGGTGGCGGTGGAGAAGGCCGCAGCGGTATCCCCAATACGGTGCTGCTTGCGCACTTCGATGTTGCGTCGAATTCTCTCTCCGATCAACCGGTATGTCATTAATTCCTTGTGCTTCTTGTTCGATTCTGGAATTCGTAGCAGCTTTGATTTGTTGTTCGATTTTTATTTCATGTATTAGTTTTGTGTGTTCCGAAGCTGGAGGGACCGGATCTAGTTTTTTATTCGGATATTGTTGTGTGATTCTGATGCAGTTGCTTCATTTGCTTGTGTTAGAATGCGAGGTTTTTCTTCATTTAGCTGCATGGCTGATTTATAGTGGTAGATTTTGTTTGGAATGCATGAATTGTAGAGTAGCTGGATTTTATTTTTTATTATTTTTGGTAGCAATTGATAGGATGATTGGATTGTTCTATTATTTGAGTAAACTTATGAATATTTTCAGGTGAATAAGCTAGGAACCGGTTCTGAGTTGCCTTATAGAATGGCTCTTCACCCCAATGGAGATGGCATTATTTGTGCAATGCCAAACAGTTGCAGGTCTTTTTCTTCCCACCTCTTATTTCTTTTATTGAAGTTTGGTTCTGTTTGCTGGGAAGAAAATATATGTAGGATTCATTTATCTATTGAAATCTTCATGGCGTATATTATAGATGAGAGAACCCTGGCGGGTTTGAGCATACACGTAGTTGAAGATGAGCAGGTAGAAAATGGAAGCATTTTCATTTTTGTCTAGAATATCACTTCTAAATGCCTTTCCATTTTCTACTCACTCAACCATGCGTCAGTGAGCTAAGAAGAGGGATAAAGATAGAAAGTGACTTCATGATTCGATAGCTGTTAATTTTATATGCTAATTTATTCAAAATAAGGAATGAAACATTTCCAGAAGTATGAGGAACTGGATGAGCTCTATATAGTTGCTTATGTGTAATTTATCCAAAATATAATCATTTTCATGTTGACCAAGTACGCAGGGGCATTCTTAAGTTAGACAGATCTTTCAGTGGTTATGTTAGCTGCATAAGGATTGAAGTTATTCATACTTGATTCTTATTACCCTATGTATAGTAATTTAAACTCTGATAGGTTATCTTTCTAGTCCTGAATTTTGGATGGAAGATTAAATTGGGAATAGAATAGATACCAAGTATGCAAGATGATATTCAGTAATACCAACCATAGCATGTGAAACACAACAAATTCAAGAACTTGATTTTATCATGGCTAGCATCAATGTTGTAAGTTATGAAGTTAGATTGACAAAATGAGGCAACGAGGAACTGTTCATGAGCATTCTAATTAATGGAAGAAACTTGTATATATGAGGAGTTTTATGATTTACTTTTTGTCTCATTTTTAAATTTTGTTTCTATTTGTCAGATCTTGTTATTACAGAGCACAATGGCGTCGCTTGATTCATGTAGCCGACTCCACTTAGTGGAACAAGGCTTTGTTGTTGTTTGTTGTTGTCAGATCTTGTTATTAGAGCAATAAGCACATTGTGAAATATTAGTGTTTTGCAAGAGAAGAGAATTCAGATATTGAGAGAAGTTTCAGAAATGTGTAATGCTCATTATGACTGAGTTTAGCACTAATATATGCTTATATCCAAGGAGGAATAGCTGCTGTGCAAACTAGTCTAAAGGACACAGTAGTCCTTTCTATCTTTAGTTATGACAGCTACAACTACCATACAGCTGTCATATCCTATCTGGCTCAGCTTATAACTAGCAGCCTCTATTCTCGCTTCTCTAGGCTCTACTATCACTTATCTAACTCACTCTATTATGCCCCCTGAAACTGGCCTCTCTACCTTTCTGAAAATCCGTTACTAATAGTTTACCTCTTATATTCAAAATCTTCTCTTTAGACACAACTTTAGTAAGAATATCTGCTGTGGGAATGTGTGCAACCAGCAGCTTGCCATCCATCACTCTTTATCTTACAAAAGCGAGGTTCAATTCCATGTGTTTGGTTCTATTAAGCAAAATTGGACTGTGTGCTAATATAATAGCACTGAGATTGCCACAGTACACTACGTATCTCTCTGAGGGAACCTTAAATTGAGTGTGCAAAAATATTTGACGAACACTTGTTTTATTTTCCTAATTTTAAATTGGTTTTATTGGATTGACATCTAGCTGATTGGTGTATGGTGGTTTACAGTGCTGCTACTGATTGCTCAATGTATGAGAGATAATTGATGTTATTTTGTCAGTCTATCCTTTACAGGCTTTATTCATTCTTATTTGAAAAACAAAATTTGATTTTTCTTTTGCTCTATTACATCTAGCTAAAGTTATTATACTTTGTTTATCCAGATGGTTTGACTGGGACCAAGACCAGAGTTCTGAATCTCATAAGGTGGGTCTGAAGACATCAGAGAAAGAGCTCACTCAGTTGCAGGACGTTGGACAACAGTTAGCATTGGCATTCAGCAGTGATGGAACAGAACTAGCTGTTGGTGGGGAGGTATAGTCTTCTTTTACATTGAATGATTAAAAGAAACTATCTTATATTACCAATGATAATATTTGGTAGCTTGACCAAAAATAAAATGGTTTCTGGGGAAACATCTCCACTCCTTGGGCATTATCGCACTTCTTCAACCAAGTTATATTTACCTAGATATGATGATTCAAGCTCTTGTTAGTTGAGAAAAGATTTGATACAAGATGATATCCCAGGGTTAATTGAACACATTCACTTAATATATGAAAGGTGATGGTTATGTACTATAATGGTAAACCCAATAGAATGAGTTCTTTTCTTATAGATGTAACCATTCATCCTTGGTACAAATATTATTTCTTGTACCATGTAACATAAACCCAAAAATATTGTTCTCTAGAGACGTGTTGCAAGAGACTCACCTTGCAAGGATGACTATAACATCAAATCCAACATACCACTTGTAGCTTGAAAAGCTGTCAAAATGTAAACATTGTTTTAGCTGCATCTATTTGATTCAATTTTCCTTGTGTTACATGGCCTTGTATCCATGGTTTTTGCTTCTTACTTTTGGCAAACTAATATGTAATGGTGAAGGATTTATGTTTTTGGGACAGTAGTTGCACTTGGTAGCTATATGATGCTTTGAATTTCTAAAGTACAGGAATTTTTGCTTTAATTCATTTGCCAAATAGTCGTTAATATGTATAGAATTTCTTTTTCTTTCTGAGGGAGTGGTATGCCATATAATCTTGTAACTGTTTTGCAGTACAGGATGGCAATCTAAGGGTTTTTAAGTGGCCTAGCATGGAAATTATTCTCAATGAGTCTAAATCTCATTCTACTGTGAAGGACTTACATTTCAGGTTTGTTCCAGATAGAAGCTCATTTTACATTGATGTTATTATTTGACTCTACAAATCAAAAAAAGGAATAATAATTAACAAAGAAAAGACAGACAGATCTGCTCTATACCCTATTATTTCTGATGGATTGTACCTTATAGTCTGTTGTGTTTGTTGTGCAGTTCCGATGGTAAATTGCTAGTCTCTTTGGGAAGTGGTGGCCCCTGCAGGGTCTGGGATATTTCTTCGTCAATAGTATTAACTTCTCTACCAAATGAAAATGTGAGCTGCTGATTTTTTTACTTTAAAACTTTGGTTGGGCAGATATTGGTTGAAATCTTAACCAGGTTAATTGGTGATTGGTTGGTCTTTTGGGTATATGCTAATCATATTTTGTTTTCATACAGCGTGAAACTTTTAGCTGTTGTAGATTTTCTCAAATAAGCGATGGAACCCAGGTTCTATATATTGCTGTGGTCACAGGTAATTAATATCCATAACAAAGATGTTGTTCCCCCCTGTTGTTTCTGTATTTGTCTGACACAAGTATTTTGTTATTGTATATAGATAAAGGTGGAAGCATTCTGACTTGGAATACGAAGACATGGGAAAGGATGAGCTCAAAGCATATTACTCGCGATACAATCTCTGCGTTGAATGTCTCAGCTGATGGGAAATACCTTGCATGGTACATACTCTAATCTGTACCTTTTTAGTACTTAAAGGATGACACCACTGTGCTACATGGAAACCAATGGTGGCTTTGTTTTGGGTTTTAATGCTATATATGAAACGAGAGAAAGATACATGAGGGAAAAGAAAGCTGAGAGCAGTGTTTGCAGGGAAGGATATGACTTTTTTTTATTTGCAAGAACTTATTGCTTCTCTTTTGATGGGTTGACATGCAGTGGAACACCTTCAGGAGACATTGTCATTGTAAATTCTACAAATATGAGGATTCATACTATGGTTAAAAAGGCTCACCTTGGCATCGTAACTGCTTTAGCTTTCTCCCCTGATTCAAGGTTTGAAGTTGATGCATTTATATTTTTCTTCCTGCTACAAGAAATTTTATGCCATTTTGGAGGTAGTTGGTTCATTGTTGTGGGTTCATTTTAGGACCTTGGCTTCCATATCCTTGGATTCAAGTGCAAGAGTAACGAAAATTGAAGAGAAGAAAGAAGGTATGTATTTCATAATAATACCTGCGGCTAGCCTTAAAATTTATTGTCCAATTGAGACACTTTTGTAATAGCTGAACTTATCAAGGAAAAAGTTGATCCAACAATTTAAGAATAATCTGGGAAAATATAGTAATTTAAAGAGTTTATATATAATAAACTGAGAGACTATAAATGAAATTATGGATCTATAGTTTAGATGTATGATTTGTCATATGGACTTTGTATTTATCATCTATCTATAGTTTAGCATCTAACTTTCTTCCCCTTTTTCTTTTCCTCTTCTGCCCAGGAGGATTTAACTTGTGGATTGCAATGTTTATCATCCTGGTTGCAATAGCCATTTACTTCCTAAAGGTTCATGGAATTTTAAAGTGAAGGTTTCAAATTTCAATAGTACTTTATTTAGACATAAACCAATTTTCATCTTTTTTTCGGGGGGTGTTTCCCGTTTACCTGATCTTCATGGCGTTTTTCCTTTGTCCATATAGTGCCTTGTATCATGGACTGTAATACTGTCGCATGTTGTGTACAATTTTTTACAGTATTATGAGCATATTTATTGCAATCCTGGTTTGATCCCCTCTTGCTTGGTATTATGAGCATATTTATTGTTTTACCATTGAACAACGTTCTTATTCCACTACTTATGTTATTTCACTAGTAACCTATATCAACACTTAACATGCCACACACACAATTTCGTTAACCACTAAAGTAAATGGGTTAACAATTAGGCTATTTTGTCAAACATCTGATATATGAAAATTTATTGTCAAAAATAAAAGTTGGAGCTCATTTCATCAAAATAAAAATCTTTCAAATACCAACATGACTATTTACTCAATAAATTTTTATTATAATTACAATAATCCTAGGTAATATAATTTCTAAATGGTTTTAAAATGGATTAACTCGCCAATAAATCAGAAAATTGTTGGCTTTTAGATGAACCAAGTTTACTTAACCCAATGGTAGGATTTGAAACCTATTTGCCATTCGACAAGAAAAAATTGAAGTTAGGGAGTGACTTAAGTTAAATTGTACCATACCGAATAATAAAATGAAGTTCAACTTAGGACGCATAAGCAGTACTTAAATATATATCTACAATATATTCTTTTTCGCGTTTGTCTATCTACATTACTTATTATTGAATAACCTGTATCTCATTTCTGCCAACAAATAATGTGCATATTAATCAATCAACACTTTTCTCACTCTTTGAAATTGACGAACAGCGTTCCATTCTAAATTGAACTAAAGGGGTTAGTGACCATTTAGTTTGCATGGACTCACCATTCAAAAAACTGAGCCCTGTTTATATTTTTAGGTTACTAGACAATAATGCCAATGCATGATCTTGAAAACTTGCAAGACCATCACTGACGCCTCCTTTGATACAGTGAAAAACCAACAAGGGCAGACATTAGAAATGTCCATAGAACCTGCCCACGGTATCAAATAAAGAGATTAACAAAAACAAGAGTTACAATGAGCTCAAAAGTCACTAAGAACTTCGGAAACACCTTCCTTCTCAAAAAAGGGTCTTTTACTTTTTTGATTCATTGAAAGATTAATATATCTGGATAAAATGTTTGTCCAAGTATATCAATTTTTCAATGAATATAAAAAATGAAAGTGCTTATTTAGAAAAGAGGGAATAGTGTTTTGGGAGTACCGTATTTATAGCAAGCCACTTCTCAAGCCTTCTAATCCTTGATTGCATCTCCTCAATAGCCCCTTCAATTGGAGAGACTCCCCTACTTGGTGATGATTCTGAAGGAGAGCTGCACCCCTGATCATTCCAACAAAACTGACACTAAATGATAATGTGCAAAAAGAAACAAAAATTGCTTCACAAATGCAGAAAAGAGAGGTTTAGTACGACCAGGAATGCATTAACTTTTTTATCAAAGTAATCGTCCAATGTTTTGAATAGAAAAAAGATCCTAGGAAGGCTGTATTACCCCTCATGTTCCAGACACAGTATACTGTGCCTTTATTATTATTCGATACAATATTATGCATCAAATATCAAGCTTCAAGATTTTGAAGCAACAGCTATGCACCTAACCTATATATACAAAGATATACATATACATACATATAAAGACATGGATATTGGTGCACTGATAAACTAAATTACTTCAAGGCATACGTTGATCTTCATCAATTGAAATATGTGTGAATCCAATACAACTACTATAAATGAAAAACCAGACTAGTCTCTACCATGACCGAACTTTAAAATCTGAATTCCACAAGTTGCTGCATTTTAGGTATGAGGTTTATACAATGTATGCACAAAGAAAATGGGTAACATAAATGGCTAATATTAAATGGTGCCCCAAAAAGATACACTAATATCTAGCCAAAGAGGTATACCTGAGATTGAATAAATTCAATAATCTCTAGCAGCCTTGCTGATTGCTGAGAGTTAATCCCACCAGAAGTTCTTTCTATTGTTGGTAGTCTTTCTAAAATTATTTCAAGATAACTCTACCAAAATAATGAACAAGAATAATAATAAGTTGACCACCATCCAGATATATCCAGCCCCAGCATTATGCACAAAAGGGGAAAAGGAACTAAAATAAAACAAGTTGAACCTTAGTTGTATATGAGCCATCCAATTCAAGCATTGAACCCGCTGCTGCCACTGCATCTTTATTAACACCCTTGATCTGAATATATGGGCCAGGGACATCTTGTAGATGATCAACCTCAATTAGAATCTATGGGACAAAATGAGACAAGAATTTTAACAGCAAGTTAAACTAATTAACAGAAATAAGCCTGGAGATGATCTTGACAAGTGAACATCCTTCTGTGCAATAATATAATGATATATCTTACTGCACAGAAGTACTCCGATCAGGAGAGTTTTACATTCAGGGAAGAAGGAAGTCGAGAACAAACTCCTTTCAGCCTTGTAACTCATAAATAAATTAAATACTATTATTTTGGGTCAAATTTAAGCCATAAGATTTATCGTGTGACCTTTCCATCCTGATAGATGAATGCAGAGGCTTCAATGTAAGCAACTGCCTGATACCTGACAGAAAAGTGGTACCAATTAATAGATGAATAACAATAATATTACAAAGATACACAAACTTCATAAAAAATAGAAGATAAAAAGAAAATATCTACAAGAGGTAATATTGTTGGGACAAACATAGCATAAACCGAATAAGGAATTAAATAGAGTTAAAAATTGAGAGAAGAGTAGTTCTAGTATACTCCTGAGCAATATCTATTCTAAGGAATAGCATTAATACTAAAAATCATTCTCATTTTCCCTGAATGTCACCTGTCAGTTTGTCCATGCTAATTGACAAAGAATGGTGGGCAAAAC
This sequence comes from Arachis stenosperma, assembly GCF_014773155.1. Taxonomy (NCBI): domain Eukaryota; kingdom Viridiplantae; phylum Streptophyta; class Magnoliopsida; order Fabales; family Fabaceae; genus Arachis; species Arachis stenosperma. Next base: position 42,945,375 of record NC_080381.1, on the reverse strand, counting down.
AAACACCATAGCCCATTAAAGAAACCAGCCTTCATTTTGAGGAGTTATCGCTAAATTTATCTGCTTTCTCCCCTCTTAGTATTTCATTCCCAAGTTAGTTTGTGATGCACAATAATGTGAAATGCATGCTTGAGAAACACATTTTAACTTCAAATTTTCGAAAAGGTAGGTGTTAGGGACTTGGGTATTATGGGGTGCTCAAAGTCCCACATCGAGTAGTATGGGATGCTTGATGTTGTATATAAGGAGAGTGGTTCTTCCCCCTTAACAGCTAGCTTTTAAGGTGTGGCTTCCCACTTTCTTTAGATACTTAACAATGGTATCAGAGCGTGGTTGTCAGCGTCATGGAAAGGGCTACCTATAGGCTGGATTAAGGTGAATACCGAATACTGATAGACCGTAGCAAAGTGGCTACCGTTGGGTCAGTGTCGATAGAGTGAAGCCGCCAGACCGTAGCCGCCATGGACGTCGGCTCTCCAGGGCCGGTGTATTGTTAGGGACTTGGGTATTATGGCAGCTAGCTTTTAAGGTGTGGTTTACCACTTTCCTTAGATATAGTACAGTCTTGTATAGTTGTATACACCAAAGATATATAGATAGAGAAGATTTTCTTGCATTGAAAATGTGGCTTACCCAAGATTAAGAAGACCAGCAACTGTACTAATGCCAATATCAAAATCCACTTTAGGCTGAATGATGAAGTTTCCTTCTCTAATAGGCTGCCAAGTACAAGACAATATGCTTCATTTTCAAATAAAACAAACCAGAAAAACTGCAAAAGTATCATAAATCGATATATAAATGTGTGAACTATATCAGCAAGCAAATAGAGAAGAAACAAAATATTCTCAACCTCACGTATCAGCAAGGCAAATCTTCCTTCACATATTCTGACTCGAATACAATCACTTTCTGTCAACTGCCCATTAGAAGGGATCCCAGGCAGCCTTATATAAATATCAATAAATTTCTGAACAGAACTGCAAAATTTCGCTCGGTCAAGAATTGCAAGAATATCTTGATATGCTACCTGTTGTTTGTTGTTATCTTTAGTATCCATGTTTGAACAAACCTTGTCACCCAATATAATTTTAAAGTTAAGATAAATTCTTACTTTCTTGTTGCTCTTCAACACAAACAATGAACTCTCAGGAGAAAGCACAGGATCAAAGTCATTTCGAATTTTAAGCTGCAAATCAGCATTAAACGAATGTATCATCACCATTAAGTAAAATCATCAAGCTCTATATTGCTGCTCTAGTACCAGTGATCATGCATAGAAAAATATTACAACCATAGTATTTCTTAAGATTTTACACAAGTACATTGTAAATCAGGCATGAATAAGTAGTACAGTACTTGGCGTTAAGAGGGAAATCATTAAATAATCATTTAAACCATCATTCCTGAGAGAGAGAGAGAGAGAGAGAGAGAGAGAGAGAGAGAGAGCATGCTATCAACTAACGTGTGCATGAACGAGATGAGGTTCAATGTACTGCTGGAACATTGGAAACACCGTCATCATGATCTCATTCTGGGAAATAAAACAACCCACTCTACTCTTATCCCTTTGAACTCGTGAAAGCAAATGTGAATGAACTCCTCCTACCTGTTTTCAATAAGGAAATCAAAATGGAAGTTACTACAAATTTCTTAGCCCTAACAAATACGGATTCAAATATTAATGGATAATAGAAAAAAGATGGATGGACTCATGCTTACAACAGCAATCCAAAAATCAAGTGATACTCGGATATCAGGATGCAAAGCATAGACACCTTCAAAAATTATCTGGTAAGAAATAGATTAGCTCTCAGTAAACACAACAGAAAGGAAACTGAACAAACTAGCATAATATTGACTAGCAACTATGTTCGGAAATATTTGGACATACAAACTAAGATATATATTTTTGTTGAGTACTGGTGCATATATGTACTTCGCTTTTCAAGTGTCCTGTAGTTGTGAGAAAACAGGGAACATGTAAAAAGTGGATATGGGTTTTCAGAAGTTAAGCACAAATGTTGAGAAAGGTAGGCGATGGCAATTCCATGTCACATTAATCCCTTTAGCATGTCAATATTCAGACCAGCACTCATTTCAAAATCTTCTACACCATTTGTGCATATTTAAATGCATATATGTAAAAGAAAATGCAATCAAGAAATTATCAAGACGTTGGGAAACTAGTTTATGACTGACCACTCCACAATCTTCTGAAACTTCAAGTTCCTTGAAGCCACTCCGAGCACCACTTTCCAAGTCAAATATTGGTACTTTTGTTCTTCGGCCTTTTCTTATGTCACTAATATTCTGCAAGGAACTACCTATAAGTACACTATACAGTGGCTGAAAAGTATCCAGAACCCTTTACTATATAGAATTTAAATAAAATGATATCCTTTATTTTGGCAAACAGACGATCTAAATATATTACCATCTTATTTAAAGAAAGAAAAAGAGAGGAAAATTTCAAAGCTTCACAGTTATGCAAAATATAACATTCAAATAACTTTCACATTATGCATAAGTCATAACATGAATTTTATCAGCAATGTTACTTGTGCTCTGCTTGACTTTTAACTTTTTAAGGGGAAAAAAATATTTTAGTGAATTAGCAAATGAACTTTTTTCACAAACAAAATAGTTAAAAGCACAACACATAAATGGTTCAGTGAAAGATTTATATGATAACAAACATGCATAAAGTAATCACTCAAGACTAACATGAATACTCATTTACAAGAATATTCAAGACTATTTCTGATAACAATGACAACTTCTACACCCTCTCTTATGTCTGCGGCAGCTCACTGAGCTCCCACTACTCATTACAGCAGACAACTCAAAAAAAGCGGAGATTTCAGAAATCACTTCCAGTTGGCTAGTGGATCATAGGAACATTTTGACAATTCCTCTTCCTCAATCTGTGGCTTAGTTGAACCATGTTGAGTGGCTTGAAGTCCACTTGGGTACCATTCTGTCCCACTAAGCAGTGTGGACATAGATGTTTCCTCATGGGTCAATTTAGAGCAGAGTCTTGATCTAGCACCAATATTGAGATTTTTACCCAAAAAAGTACATATATCCTAAAGGTAGCAATAGAGATAATCAAAACAGAGTAGAATTCCATATTTTAGTGAACATTGAAATCATTGATATCCCATTTACAATTACAAAGGTCATTTTTCAAATCTAGATAAACATCAGAAAAAGGAAGTGACAATAAATTTACTCAATAGACTGGTATGTATTCATCAGACTTGAAAGAATGACCTCTGTAATTTTTAAATGGAATAACGGGGTTCAATGTTCTTTAAAATCTGGATTTGCACAATCTTTCGATAACCAATACTACTGCTATTTCTTAGAGGTTTTAATGTCTCAGTGGTAGATCAAGACTTTGCTCCACCTGACCCATACAGACATATACATCCACACTGCTCACCTGGGACAAAATGGCAGTCCTGTGCACTTCCAGCAACTCAATGTAGTCCAATCAGATCATGAGGAGGATGAGGATCTGTCATAAGGGTCATCCAACTGAGATTCGGCTTCCGAAGTTTCCACTTTTAGGCATCTACTATTAGGAGTTTTGGGTAGTTTGGTGAGCAGCCAGACATTAGAGAGGGTGTGGAAAAGATCACAGTTATTAGAAATAAGTCTTGAATTTTAGTGTTCTTCCATTCAACTATATGTAAAAGTCCTATGAATAAACTCTTGTGAATGGTAAATTATTCATAAAAGAAGTGTGAGAATTCATGTTAGTCTTGAGTGATTACTTTATTTTTATTTGTTATTATCTTATAAGGGTGCGGCCCTTCCCCGGATCCTGCGTTAACGCAAGATGCTTGTACACCAGCCCTTTTATTATCTTATAAGGGTCCCACTAAAATCATCATTCATGGCCCATGATTTCAATTATTTTATTTGAAAACAAACTGTTAGTTACACTGATGTATTATTTTTTTTGTTAAAGGTTAAAGTCAGTGGACAATTAAATTTATTAATAAATTCATGTTATGACTTGTGCATAATCTGAAAATTATTAGGATGTTACACAAGAACAAATAACCCAATAAAATACATATTAGCTATTCAGTTACTTCACCTTTGATAGCAAAGATAAGTCAAGAGAGCTGAAGTCATCATATTTGAAATCCTTTACTTGTTTATAATAGCTTTCCAGGGATACCACTTCACATCCAATAATATTCGCCATTTTATGAGCCAAACTAGTCTTTCCAGAACCACTTGGACCTCCTGCAATGCATAACTGCCCTCAGAGTCAATAATTTTTTGAAAACAGCAGCTGTTAGATGTATGAATGGTATTTGCTCATCATCAATTGATTTGACAATGTTCAATGGAGCAGAACCAAAATATGAAGCAGAAGAAAAAGAGAAAGTTGCATTATGTGGATGAGAAGAGTACAAATGAATATGTAACCATGGAGTAATATGTGTTACTCATAATTAAAAGTGAGAATACTTTAAGAACATTTCAGAAACAACAATGAAGATTTACCAACAAGTACTGTTAGAATTTCAGACAAACCATTAATGTGTTTTTTATGTTTAATAGTATAAAGAGTGAAAGGAACATAGGGTGACTGAATTACAGCAAAGGAAGGTTCTCAAACATAAAAATAGTTGTGCTCTTGCTTTATTCAGAACTCAAGATTGATTTTTGAGAAACAAGTATCCAGAGCAAGATAAAAACACATACATCATAACTTATGTAAACTACAACATGTTACGGAACTAATGTCAGCATCTGATAAACTAACTAGGTATCGTCAATAAGATAATACCTAAATTGACCTAGATTATTTTTATCCAGAAAAACCTCAGATTATTCATTATTAACATATCACTTTCAGATTCTGAAAGCAATCACATATTTACAAGGGTTCCACGTATTCTGCATATTCCAAAATGCCTCGTCTAGATGTTTTACACAAATATATAATTTTTTATTCTGATTTTCTGAGTGCAGCTAGTTGTATGCATTGTTCCATGTGGCATGAAAGACAGCAATATATGTAGGAAGAATGTTTGCAAGGGTAAATGAACACACACACACACACACATAAAAAGGGGAAAGGATATGGTATTAGGAAAAATTCATGTTACCAATTCCAACTATGACTGGGAAACCTTTATTTTCCAACAAAGCCTGAAACAAGATAAATAGGAAGCTAGGATTCAATCAAACATATAATATTGAATTTATAAGGAATTGTAATCTTCAGAACATAAGGCTCTAAAGTAATTCCACGCTTTCCCTTACTTGTATGGCTTGAACAGCCAAAAGCAATCCCCTATCCAGGTCACATGACTCAGGCATTGGAGCAAGCCTAATGGTATCCCTGAAAGATGAAGGATCTGTGGTTGCTTCATGAGAGAAGTCTCAATTTAAAAGAAACCTTATGTAGATATGAGGAACCAGTCAAAAGATATATAAAAAAGACTTTAGACATTAATATCCTCCCATTTGAGGAAAAATACCTAGGACTGAGTTGTCAGGGTGGGAACAGTCCGAAGATATGAAATGCCATGTTGCCATAACAGGTTCCATTTTAGATTTTGTAGGGGACCGAGTCCATGGCTGAGACAAATCCTCCAATCCCGTAACAAGGTCAGGAGTCACGCGAATTGGTTTTGGTGCAATGATTGCAGTGTCTTGACTTCCAGGCACAGATGTATTAGTCACCAGTGGTGGTGTACTAAGACGAGGAACACCTGTAAGTGGTAAAAAGAAAACAATATCAGGTTCAGAATGAGTCAGATCATCAAGGAAATTGAGCTTCTTCTTATCTTGATAATTAATATAATCTACTTTTGTTAAGCTATGCTTAGGCAATTGGCTCATTATCCTCAAAAGAATTATCCTATTCGAGCAGTCATCAGCATATATAACAAGAAATAATATCAAACAATAAAAAATAACTTAATTAATTGAGAAGTCATAGAGTGCAAAAAGACAGTCAAAGTGCATCCAAATCCAACCTTTTTTATCAAGGATCATTTCAAGATATGATTTAGTAATCCAAGGTCCATTGATACCAAGCCTCATTGCTTCTGTTCCAACAGTCTGCAGAAAATTATTTTTCCCCCTCTTTTGGATAAGTAACTCAGCATATTATTAATAAAAAAAAGCATAATTAGATTAGGCAGCAAGGATATACATAGAAATCCCTAGCCAAACAAGGTTCTTAATATAAAGTGAAAGAGAAGGTAAGAAACAATATAGTATGGATGATAGGGAGCTGTCCTAAAAATGACAATAGGAGAAGATATATCTGCTAGAAAGCTCTTAAGTAATTTGAAGCCTAGATGGCTAAGATTTACAAGATAAAACAAAATTAAGAGCCTCGGAAACTCTTGATAGAGCCCAGGAAAATCATGCTCAAAATGTTCAAGCTCAACAATGAACAATAAATGCAGGTTAAGAAGATTGCATTTTGAAAGGGAATATGACCAAGAGTCGTAAAGAAAAAAGGCCGAATACCTTCCTATTAGTTCCTCTCATCACCATGAATGTCTCATCAAGGGCATCAATGGTTTCAAAAGACACCAAAACCTTGCCATTATCAACAGTTGTGGATGAGCGTTTATAACTAACGACAACTGTGTATCCAAGAGCCAACAATCCACCCAATGTCATTCGTCCAACCTGCCACCATTATAATCAGAAAAGAACCCAAAAAAAATTCTAAAAGAAGAGCATTTTTATTTTCTACTCCAATAACAACACATTTTTCTGATGGAAAAGGACAAAAGAGCCATAATTTGAGGTACATTAGAAGTTTTACCTAGAGTACAAGGCATCTAAGACTAAATAAAATATTTTCTTCAGCCTTATTAGCAGGCAAAAGATTTCAAGTTTCTTTCTAGTTCAGACAAAATATTTTACTTGAGCTTTAATAGAGTGAACTGAGTAAGAGCCTAAAAGCGATCAAAATCAGTTGAAGCTAATATGTTAGGCAGTTAAAGTAAGGGCCATCTAGGATAGAGTGATAGACTTCATAAATAACTTAAGCATGAAAAGTCTCTTTTACCCCTTGAACTAGCTTTCTGAACAAGCTACTCCTCTATGCATATAATCACTGAACTGTGCTCAAGCTCACTAGTGATTCAAAATATACAATTCATATTCTTCTCTGTTTAACACTATTAGGCTTAATAGCACAAAAAACCTTGTGGTCAAAGCTTCCAAGTTTTCTTCTAATTCTGAAAACAACCAAACACCATTACCAAAGCACATAGTTCAAGATACCTCCCAAAAACATATTTCCTATCATACCTAAAACAAATACAAAGATACTTCCGTTGCCCCAGTCAGTTGGACTGCAGTCACTCTCACAATATACACATACACATTTATATGGGATTAGCAAGTCAATTACTAAATTTTTTTTCTCATCTTGTCTACAGGCCTTGAGGGGCACTATTATAACTTCCACAAACCTCATTGTATGTTTGAAAAGATCGACTAGGAATGAAATTCCAAACCCTCTTATTTAACACAAGCCTTCGGTAGCAATTAGCAGTTTTAAACTACAACTACACTACTACAGAGATAGAGTCCTTTACAGATATATCTTTTAACTAAATGCTGTACATATGAGATACACTGCACTAGTGTTTATTATTGTTTTATTATAGGAAAAGCATAAGATGAGAAAAACTGAAAATAGTCATACCTCAAACTCTGCTTTAGGCCTGATAATAAAATTTTTGTCAACAATCCTCTGGTCACCAAGTGATAAATAATATCTAATTCCAGACTGCCGCACTTTGATCCAATCATTTATCCTTGCTTCTTCACTAGTGGAAGGTGGTCTAAGGTACATTTCAATACAACTGAAAGCAAGACATATACTCTAGTTTAAATTTTAAAATCTCTCGTCTAAGAAACAGTGAGATAAAAATGAAACTAATGACGAATACAATCTTTTTATTCCAACATCTGAAACACTCACTTATCTGTTTGGGCTTCATTCCCTTGAAAGGCAGTACTTGAATATCCCTCTGGAGACTGTCACAAAATATAAAATTTAGTCAAACCATAACATTCTATAGTAGCTGAAAACTATATTCAATTCGAGACAAAATTAACGGAGTGCCATTGTTTTGGTTTTTTTATGAAGAGAGAAAGGGGGGGCTCAAGGAGAAATCGAAGAAGCAAACTATAAAGGGGCATGCACATAGTTAAATAAACCATGCTTGCTTTATATCAATATCAACAACCAAAAGGGAACTTAATGCCAATAAAACCTTCCTCTCTCAGCTTCCATTTCTGCTCATTTATGGTGAAATAACTAAGGAACAGACCATAAAATAATAGCTAATTTCTAATATGGGGCATGGACAATAGAAAAATTAGGAAATCAACAGTCTTAATTTTACGGAATCTAACAATACACAACCCCATTAGACAATTAACCAGCTAGATAAAGAACAGAAGAAAATGGCTGCACGCTTCACAAGGTTCCCGCCATTGTAGGAACGAAGTAAGGAACATTTGAACAAAAAGGCTAATGTTTTGAGCTCCCTTTCACCAGGGTCACTTGTCCCTTTTTATTTTAAAAAGTCAAAGGATGCATGTGGTGTATGATGTATGAGTACCAGCTGAAAAATTCAAGCAATTGATGGTCTTCCAATGTACATGGAAGGAAAAATGAAAATAGACAGACTGGAAATGAAGCAAAGAGAAAACTCAAAAATTCATACAGGAAGACATGCATCAGTAAAAACTTCATCAACGAAAAACATACCTCACTTCTGCATTTAACCTTGTAGATTGCCTCTCTAAATGATGATACAAAACTGTTGTTAATTCTGATCTGCCAAAAAAAGGCAGAGGAAGTAAAAGCATTAGTGGCAAAAAATGGAAGTTAGAATATGAAAGAGAACAACCTGTGCATGATGAAGATCTGGCTCAATATGCTTCCTAAATAATGGAAAAATGCTGTCTATAAGGCTATCCAGTGAACAAGAATCTCCAATGTCATAGCGAACTTTAGAAAGCAGACTAAAATGAACACCGCCAACCTGTCATATCAAAAGCAAATGGCACGCATTAATTGAAATTCATAAGCAACTTATTGCTTAACAAAGGCCATAAAGATATTATAATGCTAGAAATTACCACAGCAACTCGAATATCCAGTAAAGAACGCAGTTTTGCATGTAATGCATATGTTCCATCAACTATTATCTGAAACCAATGACAATAAATAAATAAATAAATAAAGGAATTCCTCAAAAGGACAAAATGAGCTTTGCCTACCACCCCAGATGCAGTACTCTTTATAGCTTTATAGCCAACACGTCTCTTTTGCTGATAATCAAACACTGGGACTAATGTATCATCACCTTTTATCAAATCCTGATTGAAATAGATAAGCCAATCAACAAAGTATCAAATGATAAAAATCTTTGAACAAAGAAAGAACAGCAGCTTTCCGGCTAGCAGCATAAGAGTATAAAATTAAATTCTAAATAATTGATGTGCAATACATACGCTAATCAGTTTCAGCACAAAAGAAAACAGCCATATAATCGCCACCAACACTCTTAACATGAAATTTGCTAAAACATTTCTATGAAATCCATTGTTTCTTATTCTTGTTCTTCTCTTTCTCTTTTCTGATTTGTCTAGTGTTGGTCAGATCTCAATAAGAATATAGCTTGAAAAGGCTAAACGTAAAGCATAAAACTCAAGGATTTAGTAGAAGGTCAGCCTTGCAAATTCATTAAAGCCATCTACAAGATAATAATTATGTAACAACAGACCAGCATTTGAGACATGCTCAAGAGAATGCATACCTCAAGATTCTTGATCAAGCTCGTGAAATCTATAAAATCCAGATCACCCCCTTCATCAACTCCATCACGATAATTCTCCATTGATATAACAGTACAACCAATAACGGATGCCACCTTTTCTGCTAAGCTTCAAGAACAATGAGAAGCAACAATTAAGAGGAAACTGAAGCAACACACACCTTAGTTCACTTCAACAGAACACATCCAAAGCAATCAATTGACAGCAATATCAATACCTTGTTTTTCCAGAGCCACTAGGACCACCAATTCCAACTGTAACAAGGCCTTCCTTTTTCTCACGTAGTTCTTGGATAGATTTTACCAGTAAATAATAGCCATGATCAAAAGACTGCACAATTTGACATCCGTATCTTAGCAACACACTCCACAATTTCATGAATCAGTAAAATTAAGAGTCCGCTTGGTTTCTACTTTCATTTCCTATTTTCACTTTCAATGTTCTCTATTTTTTTTAAAGATCGTGCAAAGAGGTCCTTAAGCTGCGGAAGTTCAGCTATAGGATGATCAGCAACGATAGTTAACTTTTTCCAGCTATTACGTATAGTTACCTATAAGTACAATTACCATATGCTGAAAAAAAAATTCACTCAACCTTTAAAATTAAACTTCGAACCCTAAAATTGAAGTGAAGAAACGGATAAATGTCAACATATTTTTGTACACACTAAGTTCAATTTCATCCAAATTGCAATCCGCAAGGCAGAGCTGCGAAGCAGAGTCAATTCACTATCGGCGAGAAACGATAAAATACAGAATTAGGTAATCAAACGCAACAAAAAATAAAAGAAATTACAAAACAACAGAAGATGAAGATGCATGTATATGTTACCACATGGAGAGGGAGAGATTGAAGGATGGAGGAAGTTGAAGGTTGCTGCTGGTAGAAATCGCGTCCTCCTTCGTGGAACACTCGCTGAATAACTTCATCATCCATTCTTCTTCGTTCTTCGTTGTTGCTTGCGAGTTGCGAGAGAGGAATCAACCAACCACTGTGTAGTGTGATGTGATGGATAGGTGCGAGGGTGTGAAAATATATATATATATTTATTTTGCGGTTGGTGCGAGAATAATCTAAATCTTAAATATTATAATTTCCTCGTTTCTTTTCTTCTTTTTTTTTTTTTTCTGATTATATATATGTTGAGTGTGCTTGGAATTTCAGTTTTGGGTGAGTGAGCGTGCCCGTCTCTCCCACCTTCTTCTGCACGTCTTTGCTTATTACTTGCTACATGCTTCTCATTTTCACCTAATCGCATCTTTTAAGTTCGATACATTAGTAATTAGTTAATTACATACCGGAATTCCGAATTCCGAATTCCTTCGCACTTTTGTTTAGTTCGTCCAGCCTTTCTTCTATAGCACGGTTTAGGTGGGGAAGAAAAGAATGGACAGAGAAGGAGATGGAAAAATAGGAATTCACTTTTTTTCTTTTTTTTTTTTTTCCGGGAAAAGGTGTTGCAGTGTTGCATTGCCCTAAATAATGAACCAACGGCCAAAAATCACCAAAATTGAATTATGAAAAAGAAAAAACTATTGTTTATAAAAAAATTTACATGTATACCAAATATTTATCATGTATTTGTATATATTTATATTTTTTTTATAATTTTTAATATATATATATAAATAATTATTTTTTTATACGGAACATGGTTATAATTTAAAATACATATTAAAAGATACATATATTTATATCAATTATTCTCCACATACAAGCTATTTTATCATACAATTCCACACAAGTTGTTCTTGTGTGAGTAACCTGGGCATAACTTGGATTTTGGGAGTTGATGCCGAGCTGTTGCCTCCAATGCCGAGCTTATAGGCTAGGAAGATTCAAGCTCTTCGTTCAAAGAGATATCACGTCACGGTGAGTATGAATAAAGGGAGAGTGTACCTGCAAAAGGCACTCTGATGCTTAAGTTAGTATTGTGAACTCAGTATATCCTTTGAGGATAAAATATCATACCTTTATAGGTGGAGTATAATAAGTCGGTTATGCTTCTGCTAATCATCTGAATTAAAGAGCGGTTATTAGATTTTAGTAGGTGATAGTGCCTGATCGGACGTTTTTATTCCAAGATGTAGTCTATTGAGTCTGGTTATAACACATGATGTCGAGTTGTAACGTATAATGCCGAGTTATGACGCATAATGCTGAGTTATTGCTTTGGATTTGTAACAGTCATATCATATCGCCTAAACTTGGCCTGGAAATGCATTTTAATGAAGCAGGTTGAGCTTTTGATGCGTCATAACTCGACCATTGAGTTAGCCTTGGAGCCTCCAGTTCAAGATGCTTTATTAAACATTATTTAATTGGTATGAGTAGGAGAGAGAAGAAGTTTAAATAGCCATTTAATGAACATGCGTGTTTCCAGTGCACGTCATTCCCTTCAATGTAACTGATGGGATGGTTTAGTGGAATTCAAAGCAGTTTTTGTAGTGTTAATTAAAAACTTTTGGAATCCAAAAAGGTTGTGTTGATTGCACAAGGTTTTCTTTGTTATCAAAGGCATTTTGAGAAATCATGACTAAAAGAGGTACATTGCATTTTCTCTCTAGTATTTGTAATTTCTGTTCTCCTTCTTCTTCGTTTGGGTCCTTCTAATGGATTTTGAAAAAGATAAAAAAGAGAGAGTTGAGTGGTCATATGATTGGGTAAATGACAACGTTAGGAAGGATTCCTCACTATTCTTAGATTAGGAAGCTGTGAAGGAGATAGATAGAAGTAAGATTGTGAGGATCGGGTTTGGCCTCCGATTGGAGCTACTTCCCTGTGTTCCTAGTGACCGTGTGTTTCATAAGAGGGAAGGGTTTGAGTTTTTTTATATGTATAGTTGTGTGTTAAAGGAGTTGAGGGTGAAGCTTCCCTTCACGGATTTTGAATGTTAGGTGTTGAGGCAATTGAACTGTGCACCTTCCCAACTCCACCCTAATGGGTGGGCGTTTCTGCGTAATTTTGAAATTCTGATGGAGTTTTTGGAAGAGACCCCTTCTGCGAAGTTGTTCTTTTCCTTATTCTAGGCCAAAGGTGTCTAAAAAGGGGTTGGGTGAACTTGAATAGTTTGCCTGGGTTTGCTATTTTTAAATTGTATAAGTCGTCATTTAAAGACGTCAAGGAGATGTATGTGAAGGTTTCTAATGCTGAAGGTGATTTTCCTTTTTCTGTGGACGAGCATTTGGGGGAAAAATTTTCCCTTTGGTGGTGTTCGAAGCCTCGGAATATTCTCGGGCCAGAAACCATTAGTGCAAGAGACGAATGCATCATAGAGTACTTAGTTGAAGTTGTTGATCGAAAGGAGTTGATTTCAGTTTTTTATTTACTTCAATGGGAAGAAAATAGGTAGGCCGTTATAGAATATTTAGGTGAGATTTTTTTGAAGTGTTGAGGTTATTTCTTTCGAACTTGTATTTTGCTAACTTGGTGTTTTTGTTTCAGGGGGAAAGTATCCCAGGGTATTTGCTGCCACCTTGAGAGCTCGAATGAAAAGCAAGAATCTCGAAAAGAAGGGATCGACGTTAAAAGCTGAAAGAGTTGCTGGTGCTGGCGAGGTTAACCAGCCTAAGCCGAGAAGGAAAAAGGTCAGATTGAAAAAGAGGAAGATTGATGTGGTGGATTTATCGGATGGTTCTGAGGAAGAGAGGGAGGAGATTCCGATTGAGGAAATTCGAAGTTTTTTCGAGAACCAAAAGAAATTGCATGACGTTGCCGATCAAAGTGACGGCTCGTCTTTATGGTGTAAGGATTTTCCTTTTATGGTCGTGGCCGACAAAGTTTGCCAATCGTCGGCAAATGTATCTTTGGCGAACGAGGTTGGGGATGTCGTCATTGATCAATATATGCAGGTATTTGTTTAACTGTGGTTTGGCTTTTAAGTTTTTTTTATGGTTGTCTATTTGGTTGTGCCAGGTACTTGGTTTATCACTGGCGAGCTTAGGGCGAAGCCAAGAAACTAAGCATCGCAAACTTGCCGAGCAAAAGGAAGACCCTAAATTGAAGGAGGAGTTGGCCTTAAAGAATTCCAGGGTAACCGAGTTAGAAACCAATTTGTCCGAGACTGAGAAGGAGTTGAAGCTGATGAAAGATAATTATGCTAATGAGGTAGAGGATCTCAAGAAAAAGGAAGTCGACCTTTCTAGCATGAGTGCTCAGATGATTGAGGTGACGACAAAATTAAAGGAGATGGAGAAAAGCAAGGAGGCAGAGATTCTCGATTCCTTTGTTGAAGGTTTTGAACAAGCCTTATTACAAGCGAAGATTTTTGCTCCTGAATTCGACTTTTCTCAGATGGATCCAGGGAAGATAATCCAAGATGGATCTATGGTGGAGGATGATGGCGCAGCTGAAGAAGAGGATGAGAATGTTGAGTAGTTTGAGTTTTGGATCTGTATATTTCTTGACCTTGGCTTTTTTTGTTTAGAAGTTGGTGTACTCTTTATTGAGCCATTTTGGACTTTATATTATTTTGATGTCTAAAAACCAAATAAATGTTTAGATGCGTTTGTGGAAGTTTGGTGCGGAATTTAAAGTCTACAAACTAACTGGCAAGTGCACCGGGTCGTACCAAGTAATACCTCAGGTGAGTGAGGGTCGATCCCACGAGGATTGATAAACTAAGCAATAATGATTGAGTGATTTACTTAGTTAGACAAGCAGAAAATAGTGTTTTAGTGTTGTAAAGCTAAAACAGTAATTCAGAGAAATAAAAGGCAACAATAAATTGATGTAAAGAATATGGGAGAAAACAGTTAAGGTTTCAGAGATGTTTATCTTCCAGATTAACTTTTCTTACCAACTATTTTAATCATGCAAGATTCAATTCATGGCAAATTATATGTGACTAAACCCTAATTTTTTAGACCTTTTTAGTCTCCTCTAACTTTCATCAACTGCCAATTCCTTGGTCACTTGATTCCGATTAGAGGGTTAAGTTCAAAACTAATTTATGTACCACAAAAACCCTAATTGTCCAAATATAAGAGGATTATATGTCATGTATCCCGTTAAGTCCAGATAATTAGTTATTTAGGAGAAATTATTTTTAAGTTGTTGTTCAAGTAAATTGCTTTTCCAAGGTTTACAAGAACTCAATTAGAATAGGGGTTATTCTTCCGATCTACCCAAATCCTTAAGATGAAGAACGAAAATAAATTCTTGAAATTGAAATCAAAATATTAATTAAAATAGAAGAGTAATAGTATCAATCCATACAATAAACATAGCTCCTAACCTTAACAGTGGAGGTTTAGTTGCTCATGGCTTAGAGAAAATAAGGATTTAGAAAAACTGTAAATTGTAGAATGAGGTGCGTAAAAAAAGAAGTTAGCCCGAAGGGCTAAATCTTTTTCCTTTTATATCTAATTCTAATTAATGTAAAATATATTTTCTAAAACTAAATAATATCTTTTTCTATTTGTAATTAAAATAAAAGTTTTAATAAAAAAATAAATAAAATCTTCGTGCCAATGCTTGATGGATGTGGGGACCAGCGTTCCCTTTGAATTGGCATCTAACTTCAAGAAAGTGAAGTTAAGCGCTACCTTGGCCGAACGGAACTTGAAGCTTCTCCTTTTCATATGGCACCTAACTTGGGAAATTCCAAGTTAGGCGCCACCTTGGCTGAATGAACTTTGAGCATTTTATGATCATGGCGCCTAACTTGGGAAATTCCAAGTTAGGCGCCACCATGTCCGTGTGTCCTTGAAGGAAGTGTAAACTATTATATATCTTTGGAAAGCTCTGAAAGTTAGCTTTCTAATACCACTAAAATCGCATTAAATGGACCTCTATAGCTTAATTTATTTTTATTAGAGTGCAAGGAGGTCAGGATTGACAGCACCATTCATTTTCTCCCTTTTTTGCTACACAAACTTGTCCAATCCATCTGGATGCTACTTGAAATAAATAAAATTTCACACAACTCAAAGTAGCATTTATAGTGGCTCAAAGGTACTTAAATCTTGATTAAACTTACAAATTCAAATGCAAATTCACTAGAAAAAGATACTCACGCATCAAAGTTGCTTTTTATTGATGTTTGTTTGGTAAAGGCGTTTGCATTGTTTGCCTGATAGTAGTACATTTGATTATATTTGTGTTTGCCTGACCTTAGTCAATAGTATGTTTGATTGTTATACCTTAGAATGATATAATCAGGATAATAAGACTGCTTAGCAAAGATCGGAGTTGTGTTAATTTAATCGTTGATATCCGATTAATCTGATTCTGAGTAGAAGTCGGTAGGATAACAGTTTGAATTTGAAAAAATTTAAAAGTATTAAAGGAATATGGAGTAGACTAAAATATATGATTATATATCTATTAATAGACCTTTGCTTACAAAGGTGCAGGTAGGCGAGCCTCGTTAAAACCTCTCCAAGCAAAACCCTTTTCGGGAAAAATCATGTGAGTAGGAAAAAGAGTACTCGCCTGGCCCAAATTTTAACTGTAATATAACTTTAAAGATGATGCATTCCATATATTTGGTAGAGTGTTACCATTGAGCGATTGTAACCGGTAGGCCCCGTTGCCGGGCACTTCAATAATTCGGAATGGACCTTCCCAATTTGCTGCTAACTTTCCCTAATTTGGGGGTCATCGTGCCTGTTCGGTTCTTCTGAGCACCAAGTCATTTATTTGGAAAGATCTCGAGTGGAGCTTCTGGTTGTATCACCAAGCTATATGCTGTTGCACAGCTCGGTGTGTGATAGCTGCCAAAGATCGAGTTTCTTCAATGGTGTCTAGGTCATGCTGGCAAGCTGTATCTGTTGTGTTATGATCGGCAAGTTGTGTCCAGAGTGACGCTTGGGAGATCTCGATAGGTATCATTGCATCCGAACCATATACTAGACGAAAAGGTGTTTCCTTTGTTGTAGAATGGATGGTTGTGTTGTACCCCCAGATGACTTCTGGTATTAATTCGGCCTAGAGACCCTTGGCATCATCAAGCTTCTTTCGCAGAGCATGTAAGATAACTTTGTTTGCAGCCTCGGCTAAGCCATTTGTTTGTGCGTGTTCGACCGATGAAAAATGTTATCTGATCTTTAAATCTTGCAAAAGGAAGTAAATTTATGATCGGCAAACTGGCTACCATTATCGGTGATAATGTGCGAGGTATGCCGAATCTACAGATAAATTTTTTTCATACAAAGGAGACCATTTGTTGTGATGTGATTTTTGCTAGGGGTTGTGCCTCTATCCATTTGGAGAAGTAATCAATTGCCAATATTAAAAATTTTACCTGGTCTGCCGCCAAAGGAAAAGGGACGACGATGTCGAGCCCCCACTGATTGAAGGGCTAACTTACCTTGCTGGTAAGTGTGTAATTGGGCTATGCCTTTGGCAATTGTCTTATCTTTTTACCTTTATTTTACAGTCTTATTGTAATGTTAACCAAAAGAAACCAGCCCGGAGTATCTTTGAGGACAAACTTCAGGCTCCGAGGTGTGTTCCACATATTCCTTCATGCACCTCTGCAAGGGCAATTTTGGTTTCCGACCTGGAATGACATTTAAGCAGAGGCCGAGAGAATCCTCGTCTATATAGGCAGTTGTTATATATGGTAAAAAAGGAGGCTTGTCAGCAAAATTGCCGAGCACTATCAATGTTGTCCGGTATAATTCCAGTTTTGAGATATTTTATATAGGGTGTCCGCTAATCCACATCCTGTGTTACACTTAAAACTTCGGTTAGATCTATGCTTGGTTTGAGCAGTGTAAATTAGTATAGGGAAGAGGCTGGTGTTTATGTACTGGCGAGCTTAGATAGGGTATCAGCTCGGCTATTATGTTCACGAGGTATATGTAAAATTTCAAATTTTAAAAAATTAGAGATAAGGGTTTTGACAACTTCCAAATATTTTGCCAATAACGGTTCTTTTACTTGAAAAAGATTATTTACCTGTTGCACAACAAGCAAGGAGTCACAGTATACCTGTAAGTCCAAGATCTTTAGATCGACTGCAAGTCTTAGCCCGGCGATTAAAGCTTCGTATTCAGTTTGATTGTTGCTCGCTTTGAAAGAAAGGTGTAAGGATTGCTCTATGACATAACCATTGCCATCTTCGAGTAAGACCCCAGCATCGCATCCATGAGGGTTGGATGCCCCGTCCACATACAAAGTCCATTGAGTTGGATTATCCATGGAAATTGGCAGGATCGTGAATTCAGCAATGAAATCTGCCAAATATTGAGACTTTATTGGACCTCAGCTCTAGTATCTGATGTCAAATTTGGAGAGTTCAATCGACCATTTCACTAGTCGGCCAGCTGATAAACCCCATTTTTAGGGTTTATCTTGTGCTTAATTTATAGGATTTTATCAACTTTTTCCATATTTATTCAATGAAATGGCATGGTTTCATGATTTTCTCCCAATTTGTGATTGAGAGTGAAAACATGCTTTTTAGGCCCTTAATTGCTAATTTTAATCCACCTTTGATTCCACTAGATGCCTTGATGTGTTTGTTAGTGAATTTAGGTTGAAAAGGCTAGCCATGGATCAAAGGAGTGAAGAGAAAAGCATGTAAAGTGGAGAATTCATAGAAAATCAAGGATTTGGAGTGCATACATCGACGCGCACGCGTGACAGACGCGCACACGTGCATATTGGTGCACGAAATTGTGATCATCAACAATCGCGCCAAAAACTTGGTAGCGCTCTCAAACATGAATCACACTTTGTCACAACTTCGCACAACTAACCAGCAACTGCACTGGGTCGTCCAAGTAATAAACCTTACGTGAGTAAGGGTCGATCCCATGGAGATTATTGTTATGAAACAAACTATGGTCATCTTGTACATCTCAATTAGGCAGATTAATAAATGGTTATGGAGTTTTCGAAAATAATAATAAATAAAGCAGAAAATAAAGATAGAGTTACTTATGTAAATCATTGGCGGGAATTTCAGATAAGTGTATGGAGATGCTTTGTCCCTGTTGAATCTCTGCAACATACTGCTTCTTACTTTCAATCATTCATACTCCTTTCCATGGCAAGCTGTATGTAGAGCATCACTGTTGTTAATGGCTACTTCCCATCCTTTCAGTGAAAAGGGTCCAAATGCTCTTGTCACAGCACGGCTAATCATCTGTCGGTTAATGATCATGTCGGAATAGAATCCATTGATTCTTTTGCGTTTGTCAGCACGCCCAACAATCGCGAGTTTGAAGCTCGTCACAGTCATTCAATCCCTGAATCCTACTCGGAATACCACAGACAAGGTTTAGACCTTCCGGATTCTCAAGAATGGCCGCCAATAATTCTAGCTTATACCACGAAGATTTTGATTAAGGAATCCAAGAGATATGCGCTCGTTCTAAGGTAGAACGGAAGTGGTTGTCAATCACGCGTTCATAAGGATGGATGATGATGAGTGTCACGGATCATCACATCCATCAGGTTGAAGTGCAACGGATATCTTGGAACAAGAATAAGCTGAACTAAATAGAAAATAGTAGTAATTGCATTAAAACTTGAGGTACAGCAGAGCTCCACACCCTTAATCTATGGTGTGTAGAAACTCCACCGTTGAAAATACATAAGTGATGAAGGTCCAGGCATGGCCGAATGGCCAGCCCCCATGAATGATCAAAAGACCGAATGGTCAAGAGACTATACTGTCAAAAGACACCTAGTACAATAGTAAAAAGTTCTATTTATATAAAAATTAGTTACTAGGGTTTACATAAATAAGTAATTGATGCAGAAATCCACTTCCGGGGCCCACTTGGTATGTGCTTGGGCTGAGCTTGAGCTTTACACGTGCAGAGGCTTCTCTTGGAGTTAAACGCCATGTTGTAACGTGTTTTTGGCGTTTAACTCTGGTTTATGACGTGTTTCTGACGTTTGACTCCAGAATGCAGCATGGAACTAGCGTTGAACACCAGTTTGCGTTTTCTTGATTCAAATAAAGTATAAACTATTATATATTGCTGGAAAGCTCTGGATGTCTACTTTCCAACGCCGTTGAGAGCGTGCCATTTGAAGTTCTGTAGATCCAGAAAATCTATTTCAAGTGCAGGGAGGTCAGAATCCAACAGCATCAGCAGTCTTTTGTCAGCCTCCTTAGCAGAGTTTTGCTCAGGTCCCTCAATTTCAACCAGAAAATACCTGAGATCACAGAAAAACACACAAACTCATAGTAAAGTCCAGAAATGTGAATTTTACATAAAAACTAATGAAAACATCCCTAAAAGTAGCTAGATCCTACTAAAAACTACCTAAAAACAATGCCAAAAATCGTATAAATTATCCGCTCATCACAACACCAAACTTAAATTGTTGCTTGTCCCCAAGCAACTGAAAATCAATTAGGATAAAAAGAAGAGAATATACTATAAATCTCAAAACATTAATGAATATTAGTTCTAACTAGATGAGCGGGACTTGTAGCTTTTTGCTTCTGAACAGTTTTGGCATCTCACTTTATCCTTTGAAGTTTAGAATGATTGGCATCTATAGGAACTTAGAGTTCAGATAGTGTTATTGATTCTCCTAGTTAAGTATGTTGATTCTTGAACACAGCTACCTTTATGAGTCTTGGCCGTGGCCCTAAGCACTTTGTTTTCCAATATTACCACCGGATACATAAATACCACAAACACATGACTGGGTGAACCTTTTCAGATTGTGACTCAGCTTTGCTAAAGTCCCCAGTTAGAGGTGTCCAGAGCTCTTAAGCACACTCTTTTTGCTTTGGATCACGACTTTAACCACTCAGTCTCAAGCTTTTCACTTGACCTGCATGCCACAAGCACATGGTTAGGGACAGCTTGATTTAGCCGCTTAGGCTTAGATTTATTTTCTTGGGCCCTCCTATCCATTAATGCTCAAAGCCTTGGATCCTTTTCACCTTTGCCTTTTGGTTTTAAGGGCTATTGGCTTTTTCTGCTTGCTTTTTGTTTTTCTTTCTATAATTTTTTTTGCCACTTTTTTTTCGCAAGCTTTGTTCTTCACTACTTTTTCTTGCTTCAAGAATCAATTTTATGATTTTTCAGATCATTAATAACATTTCTCTTATTCATCATTCTTTCAAGAGCCAACAATTTTAACATTCATAAACAACAAGATCAAAAATATGCACTGTTCAAGTATTCATTCAGAAAACAAAAAGTATTGTCACCACATCAATATAATTAAACTAATTTCAAGGATGAATTCGAAACTCATGTACTTCTTGTTCTTTTGTATTATAAACATTTTTCATTTAAGAGAGGTGAAGGATTCATGGAATTATTCATAGCCTTAAGACATAGTTACTAATGATCATGAAGTAAAGACACAAAACATAGATAAACATGAAGCATAAAAACTGAAAAACAGAGAAATAAGAACAAGGAATGAATCCACCTTAGTGATGGTGGCGCCTTCTTCTTGAAGGACCAATGATGTCCTTGAGCTCTTCTATGTCTCTTCCTTGCTTTTGTTGCTCCGCCCTCATTGCTCTTTGATCTTCTCTAATCTCATGGAGAATGATGGAGTGCTCTTGGTGTTCCACCCTTAGTTGGTCCATGTTATAACTCAAGTCTTCTAGAGAAGTGTTGAGTTGTTCCCAATAGTTGTTGGGAGGAAAGTGCATCCCTTGTGGCATCTCAGGGATTCCTTGATGATGAGCTTCCTCATCCTTTTCTTGGTGATGGGCTTGTCCTCTTCAATGAGGATGTCTCCTTCTATGATAACTCCAGCTGAGTAGCATAGATGGCAAATAAGATGAGGAAAAGCTAGCCTTGCCATGGTGGAGGACTTTTCGGCTATTTTGTAGAATTCAAGAGAGATGACTTCATGAACTTCTACTTCCTCTCCAATCATGATGCTATGGATCATGATGGCCCGATCCACAGTAACTTCAGATCGGTTGCTAGTGGGGATGATGGAGCGTTGGATGAACTCCAACCATCCTCTAGCCATAGGCTTAAGGTCCAGTCTTCTCAATTGAACCGGCTTGCCTCTTGAGTCTCTTTTCCATTGAGCTCCTTCCACACATATGTCCATAAGGACTTGGTCCAACTTTTGATCAAAGTTGACCCTTCTAGTGTAGGGGCGTGCATCTTCTTGCATCATAGGCAAGTTGAATGCCAACCTCACATTTTTCGGACTGAAATCTAAGTATTTCTCCCGAACCATTGTAAGATAATTCTTTGGATTCGGGTTCATACTTTGATCATGGTTCCTAGTGATCCATGTATTGGCATAGAACTCTTAAACCATTAAGATTTTGACTTGTTGAATGGGGTTGGTAAGAACATCCCAACCTCTTCTTTGAATCTCATGTCGGATCTCCGGATACTCATTTTTCTTGAGCTTGAAAGGAACCTCAGGGATCACCTTCTTCTTGGCCACAACTTTATAGAAGTGGTCTTGATGGGCTTTAGAGATGAATCTCTCCATCTCCCATGACTCGGAGGTGGAAGCTTTTGTCTTCCCTTTCCCTTTTCTAAAGGTTTCTCCGGCCTTAGGTGCCATAAGTGGTTATGGAAAAATAAAAAAGCTATGCTTTTACCACACCAAACTTAGAATATTGCTCACCCTCGAGCAAAAGAAGAAAGAAGAACAAAAAGAAGAAGAAAATATGGAGGTAAGGGAGAGGTGTGTGGTTTCGACCAAGGTTAAGAAGAGAGGGTTGTGGTGTGTGAAAATGAAGAGGGATAGAGGGGTTTATATAGTGAAGGGAGAGGGAGTAGTTTCGGCCATTTAGGGTGGGTTTGGATGGGAAAGAAATTTTGAATTTTGAAGGTAGGTGGGGTTTATGGGGAAGAGTGGATGGATATGAGTGGTGAAGAGGTGATGGATGTGATGGGGAAGAGAGATTGAGGTGATTGGTGAAGGGTTTTGGGGAAGAGTGTTTATTGGATTGTGTGAAAAAGAGAGAGAGGGTGAGTTGAGGTAGGTAGGGATCCTGTGGGGTCCACAGATCCTGAGGTGTCAAGGATTTACATCCCTGCACCAATGAGGCGTGTAAATCGTCCTCTGCATGCAATCCTGGCATTTAACGCTAGATTGATGCTTGTTTCTGGCGTTAAATGCCAGTTCTATGCTTGTTTTGGGCGTTCAACGCCAGTTGATGACTGGTCATCATATACCCATTTTTCAAGCTAATTTCACTTGTTTTGTTAGTCTTTATGCACTTTCTTGCATCCTAAGTAAGTGGTTTGGAGTGAAAATGCATAACTTCTTTAAAACAAACAACCACCATGAAATTAATGCTAACTCATAAGGTTTAAGCTAAATTTAATTGATTTTTAATTGATTTATAAGCCTTGTGAATTTAGTGATACTTGGAGTGGTTGTTTTGGTTTATTGTAGGTGAAGAAAGAAAGAAAAAAGGAAAAACGTGGCCTAAGAAAGCGTGGCCCAAGGAGAAGAAAACATGGTCAAAGGAAGGAGAAGTGTGGCGCATAATGGAGGAAGCAAGCATTGCCCTCCACAAGGGCACACTGCCCTATAGGAGGGCAACATAAGGGAACAAAGCTTGAAAGGCAACTCTGCCCTGCCCACGACAAGGGCAGAGCACAAAATTGTGCCTTGGATCAAAGAAGAGAAAAACCTTGCCCTGCCCTCCACAAGGGCAGTATCGGGCTCACTAGAGGAATAAATCAAAGGAAAAAGTTCACCTAAGCTTGCTACAAGAATCGAACATGGCACCATGAGGAAGCAAGGATTTAAGCCTCACTTTGGTGCCAAGAAAATCAAAGAAAAGAAGTAGCGTGCGCGTCACACAGGGATCGAACACGGGGCTTCAACTTGGAGACATTGCCCTGCCCTCCGCAAGGGCAGGGCAGCATTTTGTTGTGGCACGGCCAGCGCACCAAACTGGCGCACCAAGGCATCACTCGGCAGCACCAGCAGCACGCACAGGCACCATTCTGGCGCGCCAAAAAGTTCCGCCCTGCCCTCCGCGAGGGCAGGGCAGCATCCTGCGCACCAAACTCGCACCACACGCACGCACTATGGGCCAGATGCACCATTTTCTGCCCTGCCCTCCACAAGGGCAGGGCAGCCTCCTGGAAGCAATTTTTCATGGGCCAAAAATTGAATTAAAAATCCAATTTAATTCAATTCTTCACCAAATCAAAAGCCCATCCAAATCCCAAGATCCAAGAATAGAAAGTGTATAAATAGGAGTTAGTTTGATGTAATTAGGACTTTTACTTTCACCTTTTACTTGACTTTTGAATTTTGCAACTTTTCTTTGGGAGACTTGACCGAGATTTCAGAGAATTAGGGAGGAGAATTGATCTCTCTTCTTCCTCGTTCTTGCTTGGGCATTTTCTATTTTTCTTGTTTGAGCTTGGGTGTTAAGAATTGAGGAAATTCTGTCTCAATCTCCACTCAAGATCTCTTTGATTTCATTTCTGCATAATTGAACTCAAACACATTCCCTTTACTGCTTCTTCTTCAATTTCTTGTCAATTGCTTTGAGAACTTGGATCTGGGAAGGCAATTGAGATCTAGGCTTTGCTACTTAGTCTCTGGAGTCCTGAGATCCCAATTTCCTGTTGGTTCTTCTGTGAACCTTTGCTGCACTTAATTTCCTTACTGTTTGAGTTCTAATTGCTTCTAATTCAATTTCTGCTCTATTAATTGTTGCAATTCAATTTCTCTTTGTTTAGATTCTAAAATCCCAGTCCTCAAATCCCTTTTACATTCAAGCAATTTATATTACTTGCATTTTAAGTTACTGCAATTTACATTTCTTGCACTTTAAGTTTCAGTCATTTACTTTCTTGTTCTTTAAGATTCAGCAAGTTTACTTTCCTGCTCTTTAATTTACTGCAATTCTCCCCTCTCCCTTTACATTCCAAGCAATTTAGCTTCTGTTAAATACAAACCACTCAACCAAAACTTAATTCGCTTGACTAAATCAACCACTAAACTAAAATTGCTCAATCTTTCAATCCCTGTGGGATCGACCTCACTCATGTGAGTTATTATTACTTGATGCGACCCGGTACACTTGCCGGTTAGTTTTGTGTCGGATCGTTTTCCGCACATCACCAGTCTGCAGCATGTTTCTGGCGTTGAACGCCAGCTTTCCTCAGTGTGTAATCCTGGCGTTTAAAAGCCAGATTGCTGCATGTTTCTGGCGTTCAACGCCAGATCCATGCTCTGTTCTGGTGTTGAACGCCAGCCAGATGCTCCTTACTGGCGTTTAAACGCCAGTAAGCCCTTCCTCCAAGGTGTGCTATTTCTTCTGTTGTTTTTTATTCTGTTTTTAATTTTAGTATTTGTTTTGTGACTCCACATGATCATGAACCTAATAAAACATAAAAGAATAATAAAAATAAAATTAGATAAATAAAAATTGGGTTGCCTCCCAATAAGCACTTCATTAATGTCACTAGCTTGACAGTGGGCTCTCATGGAGCCTCACAGGTAATCAGGTCAATGTTGTAGACTCCCAACACCAAACTTAGAGTTTGAATGTGGGGGTTTAACACTAAACTTAGAGTTTGGTTGTGGCCTCCCAACACCAAACTTAGAGTTTGATTGTGGGGGCTTTGTTTGACTCTGTATTGAGAGAAGCTTTGCATGCTTCTTCTCCCTGGTTACAGAAGAAGATCCTTGAGCTTTAAACATAAGGTAGTCCCCATTTAATTGAAAGACTAGCTCTCCTCTGTCAACATCAATCACAGCTCCTGCTGTGGCTAGGAATGGTCTTCCAAGGATGATGCATTCATCCTCTTCCTTCCTATTGTCTAAGATTATGAAATCAGCAGGGATGTAGAGGCCTTTAACCTTCACTAACATGTCTTCTACTAATCCATAAGCTTGTCTTTGTGATCTGGTGCACGGATTTGTGATCATCAACAATGGCTCCAATAGTTTGGTAGCTCTCACACGTGAATTACACTTAGTCACAACTCCGCACAACTAACCAGCAAGTGCACTGGGTCGTCCAAGTAATACCTTACGTGAGTAAGGGTTGATCCCACGGAGATTGTTGGTATGAAGCAATCTATGGTCATCTTGTAGATCTCAGTCAGGTGGATAATAATTGGTTATGGGAAATATAAAGAGATACTTGCTTAAATAATAAAGGATAGAAATACTTATGTAAATTAATGGTGGGAATTTCAGATAAGCGTATGCAGATGCTTGTCCCTGTTGAAACTCTACTTTCCTACTGCTTTCATCCAATCCTTCTTACTCCTTTCCATGGCAAGCTGTATGTAGGGCATCACCGTTGTCAATGGCTACATCCCATCCTCTCAGTGAAAATGGTCCAAATGCTCTGTCACAGCACGGCTAATCATCTGTCGGTTCTCAATCAGGTTGGAATAGAATCCCGTGATTCTTTTGCGTGTGTCACTAACGCCCAGCCTTCAGGAGTTTGAAGCTCGTCACAGTCATTCAATCCCGGAATCCTACTCGGAATACCACAGACAAGGTTAGACTTTCCGTATTCCCATGAATGCCGCCATCAATTCTAGCTTATACCACGAAGATTCTGATTAAGGAATCCAAGAGATATGCCCCCGGTTTAAGGTAGAACGGAAGTGGTTGTCAGTCACGTGCGTTCATAGGTGAGAATGATGATGAGTGTCACAGATCATCACATTCATCAAGTTGAAGTGTAACGAATATATTAGAACAGGAATAAATCGAATTGGATAGAAAATAATAGTAATTGCATTGAAACTTGAGGTACAGCAGAGCTCCACACCCTTAATCTATGGTGTGTAGAAACTCCACCGTTGAAAATACATAAGTGAAAGGTCCAGGCATGGCCGAATGGCCAGCCCCCATGATCTGAGAACTAAACGTCCCAAGATCTAACGTGGTCAAAAGACAACTAGTACAATAGTAAAATGTTCTATTTATACTAAACTAGCTACTAGGTTTTACAGAAGTAAGTAATTGATGCATAAATCCACTTCCGGGGCCTACTTGGTGTGTGCTTGGGCTGAGCTTGATCTATCCACGAGCTGAGGCTTCTCTTGGAGTTGAACGCCAAGTTGTAACGTGTTTTGGGCGTTCAACTCCGGTTCGTGACGTGTTTCTGGTGTTTGACTCCAGACAGCAACATGGAACTGGCGTTGAGCGCTAGTTTATGTCGTCTAATCACGAATAAAGTATAAACTATTATATATTGCTGGAAAACTCTGGATGTCTACTTTCCAACGCCATTGCGAGCGCACCATTTGGAGTTCTATAACTCCAAAAAATCCATTTCGAGTGCAGGGAGGTCAGATTCCAACAGCATCAGCAGTCCTTTGTCAGCCTCTTATCAGAGTTTTGCTCAGGTCCCTCAATTTCAGCCAGAAAATACCTGAAATCACAGAAAAACACACAACCTCATAGTAAAGTCTAGAAATGTGAATTTAGCATAAAAACTAATGAAAACATCCCTAAAAGTAACTAGATCTTACTAGAAACTACCTAAAAACAATGCCAAAAGCGTATAAAGTATCCGCTCATCACCACACCAAACTTAAATTGTTGCTTATCCCCAAGCAACTGAAAATCAATTAGGATAAAAAGAAGAGAATATACTATAAATCCCAAAATATCAATGAATATTAATTCTAATTAGATGAGCGGGACTTGTAGCTTATTGCTTCTGAACAGTTTTGGCATCTCACTTTTTCCTTTGAAGTTCAGAATGATTGGCTTCTCTAGGAACTTAGAATTTCGGATAGTGTTATTGATTCTCCTAGTTAAGTATGTTGATTCTTGAACACAGTTACTTTTATGAGTCTTGGCCGTGGCCCTAAGCATTTTGTTTTCCAGTATTACCACTGGATACATAAATGCCACAGACACATGACTGGGTGAACCTTTTCAGATTGTGACTCAGCTTTGCTAGAGTCCCCAGTTAGAGGTGTCCACAGCTCTTAAGCACACTCTTTTTGCTTTGGATCACGACTTTAACCACTTAGTCTCAAGCTTTTCACTTGGACCTGCATGCCACAAGCACATGGTTAGGGACAGCTTGATTTAGCCGCTTAGGCCTGGATTTTATTTCCTTGGGCCCTCCTATCCATTGATGCTCAAAGCCTTGGATCCTTTTTACCCTTGCCTTTTGGTTTTAAGGGCTATTGGCTTTTTTTGCTTGCTTTTTCTTTTTCTTTCTATTTTTTTTGTAAAATTTTTTTGCAAGCTTTTGCTTTTTCACTGCTTTTTCTTGCTTCAAGGATCAATTTTCATGATTTTTCAGATTGTCAATAACATTTCTCTTTGTTCATCATTCTTTCAAGACCCAAAAATTTTAACATTCATAAACAACAAGATCGAAAATATGCACTGTTTAAGCATTCATTCAGAAAACAAAAAGTATTGTCACCACATCAATATAATTAAACTAAATTCAAGGATAATTTTAAAATTCATGTACTTCTTGTTCTTTTGAATTAGAAACATTTTTCATTTAAGAGAGGTGAAGGATTCATGGAATTATTTATAGCCTTAAGACATAGTTACTACATACTAATGATCATGAAGTAGAGACACAAAACATAAATAGACATGAAGCATAAAAATCGATAAAACAGAGAAATAAGAACAAGGAATGAGTCCACCTTAGTGGCGACTTCTTCTTGAAGGACCAATGATGTCCTTAAGCTCTTCTATGTCCCTTCCTTGCCTTTGTTGCTCCTCCCTCATTACTCTTTGATCTTCTCTTATTTCATGGAGAATGATGGAGTGCTCTTGATGTTCCACCCTTAATTGTTCCACATTGTAACTCAAATCTTCTAAGGAAGTGTTGAGTTGTTCCCAATAGTTGTTGGGAGGAAAGTGCATCCCTTGAGGCATCTCCGGGATTTCTTGGTGATGAGCTTCCTCATGCGTCCCTTGGGTTCCATGAGTGGGCTCTCTTGTTTGCTCCATCCTTTTCTTAGTGATGGGTTTGTCCTCCTCAATGAGGATGTCTCCTTCTATGATAACTCCAGCTGAGTAACATAGATGGCAAATAAGATGAGGAAAAGCTAGTCTTGCCAAAGTAGAGAACTTATCGGCTATTTTGTAGAATTCATGGGAGATGACTTCATGAACTTCTACTTCCTTTCCAATCATGATGCTATGAATCATGATGGCCCGATCCACAGTAACTTCAGATCAGTTGCTAGTGGGGATGATGGAGCGTTGAATGAACTCCAACCATCCTCTAGCCACAGGCTTGAGGTCCAGTCTTCTTAGTTGAACCAGCTTGCCTTTGGAGTCTCTTTTCTATTGAGCTCCATCCACACATATGTCCATAAGGACTTGGTCCAACCTTTGATTAAAGTTTACCCTTCTAGTGTAGGGGCGTGCATCTCCTTGCATCATGGGTAAGTTGAATGCCAACCTCACATTTTCCGGACTAAAATCTAAGTATTTCCCCCGAACCATTGTAAGATAATTCTTTGGACTCGGGTTCATACTTTGATCATGGTTCCTAGTGATCCATGCATTGGCATAGAACTCTTGAACCATTAAGATTCCGACTTGTTGAATGGGGTTGGTTAGAACTTCCCAACATCTTCTTTGGATCTCATGTCGGATCTCCGGATACTCATTTTTCTTGAGCTTGAAAGGGACCTCAGGGATCACCTTTTTCTTGGCCACAACATCATAGAAGTGGTCTTGATGGGCTTTGGAGATGAATCTTTCCATCTTCCATGACTCGGAGGTGGAAGCTTTTGTCTTCCCTTTTCCTTTTCTAGAGGATTCTCCGGCCTTAGGTGCCATCAATGGTAATGAAAAAACAAAAAGCTTATGCTTTTCCCACACCAAACTTAAAATATTGCTCGCCCTCGAGCAAGATAAGAAAGAAGAGAGGAAGAAGAAGAAGAAAATATGGAGGAGAAGAGGAGGTATAGGATTCGGCCAAGGTATAGAAGAGGGGGTTGTGTTGTGTGAAAATGAAGTAGAATGGAAGGGTATATATAGGGAGGGGGGAGAGGGTAGGTTCGGCCATTTAGGGTGGGTTTGGGTGGGAAAGATTTCTGAATTTTGAAGGTAGGTGGGGTTTATGGGGAAGAGTGGATGGATGTGAGTGGTGAAGGGGGTAATTGGGAAGAGAGATTGAGGTGATTGGTGAAGGGTTTTTGGGAAAGTGTGTTATAGGATTAATTAGAAGATAAGGTGGGAATATGTTAGGTGGGGATCCTGTGGGGTCCACAGATCCTGAGATGATCCTGTGGGTTCCACAGATCCTGAGGTGTCAAGGATTTACATCCCTGCACCAATTAGGCATGTAAAATGCCTTAGCATACCATTCTGGCGTTTAAACACCGAAGTGGTGCACGTTCTGGGCGTTCAACGCCCATGTGTAGCTTGTTTCTGGCATTGAACGCCAGTTCCATGCTTGTTACTGGCGTTCAGCGCCAGCTTTCCTCAGGACATATTCCTGGCGTTGAAACGCCAGGATGTTGCTTGTTTCTGACGTTCAGCGCCAGATCCATGCTCTGTTCTGGCGTTGAACGCCAGCCAGATGCACCTTACTGGCGTTTAAACGCCAGTAAGTCCTTCCTCTAGGGTGTGATTTTTCTTCTGCTGTTTTTGATTCTATTTTTAATTTTAATATTTTTTTCATGACTCCACATGATCATGAACCTACTAAAACGCAAAATAACAATTAAATAAGAATAAAATTAGATAAATAAAAATTGAGTTGCCTCCCAACAAGCGCTTCTTTAATGTCAATAGCTTGACAGTAGGCTCTCATGGAGCCACAAAGGTGATCAGGTCAATGTTGTGGACTCCCTGATGTGCGGAAAACGATCCGACACAAAACTCACCGGCAAGTGCACCGGGTCGCATCAAGTAATAATAACTCACGGGAGTGAGGTCGATCCCACAGGGATTGAAGGATTGAGCAATTTTGGTTTAGTGGTTGATTTAGTCAAGCGAATCAAGATTTAGTTGAGTGATTTGTGATTTGCAGAAATTAAATTGCATTGAAAGTAAAGGGAATGTGTAAATTGCAAGAAATTAAAGAGGGCAAGACATTAAAGTGCTGAATCTTAAAGAACAAAAAATTAAATGGCAGAAACTTAGAACACAAGAAATGTAAATTGCAGAATCTTAAATTGCAAGAAATGTAAATGGCTTGAATTGTAAAGGGAATTGGGAGTTGGATTTGCAGAAATTAAACGAGGAAAAGTAAATTGCATCAAACAGAAGAGTAAAAGGGTTTGGGATTGAATCGGATATGAAGCAGAAAAGTAAATGAACATAGCAAGCAGTAAACAGAGAATTGAAGTGGGAAATTCAGATCTCAGGGGTCCAGAGACTAGAAAACCAAGTCTAGATCTCACTACCTTCCTTGATCCAACAAGAACAATTGCAAGGGAAATGTAAATTGCAAAGAAAGTAGATGAAGAGCAATTAACAGAAAATTTAAATTCAATTAAGCAGTAAAGAGACAGAGAGATCCAAGGATGAAATTGAAACAGAATTTCTTCAATTCTCCAACCCAAGATCCAAGCAATTGTAATTGAAATTGAAAGCAATAAAACTAAGAGGAAGAGAAGTGAATTCTCCTTCCCCGAGACTAAGAAACTCAAAATCACTCAATACCCAAAAAACTATTCTGAAAACATCAAAGAAAAAGCTCAAAAGAAAAAGCTCAAAAGAAAAAGCTCTAAAGAAAAAGCTCCCCTAATAACTTGAATTCTATCCTATTTATACACTTTCTTCAAATGATCTTCAAGCCTTGAGTTGGGCCTTTGCTCTTGGTGGAATTGGGTTGAGAGAGGCCTTGGTTGATTGCTCTTGGAGTTTGGAGAGGAATCAAAGTGAACCAATTGAACCGGGTTGAAGTTTTGCAAAAGTTTGAGTAAAGGTTTGAGTAAAAGTTTGAGGCTAACTTTTACTCTAACTTTTACTATCAGTCTCCATGCTTTGCTGCTATCCACGTTGGGGCAAAAGTTAGGGGTCTAACTTTTGCTCCAACGTTGGCCTCCTTATGTGTACTTATGGTGCCAACGTTAGCCCAAAAGTTAGAGGCTAACGTTGGCGCAAACTTTTGCTCCTCCCTTTTTGATTTTCATGCGGCAACGTTAGCCCAAAAGTTAGAGGCTAACGTTGGCGCAAACTTTTGGTGCCCAGGGAGAAATTCTCATGCGCCAACGTTAGCCCAAAAGTTAGAGGCTAACGTTGGCGCAAACTTTTGGTGCCCCAGGGAGTGTTTTGCATGTGCCAACGTTAGCCCAAAAGTTAGGGGCTAACGTTGGGGCAAACTTTTCGCCCAAAAGTTTGTGCAAAAGTTTGAGGCTAACTTTTGGTCCAGCTTTTTGCTTCCTGGTTCATTTTCACTTGTTCCATTATCCTCTCTTTACTCCTAGCCATTCCTTCTTGCTTCAACCTTTCTCCAAGCTTTCTTCACCTATCATTAATCAACCAAACACATCAAAGCTATGCTTAAAATCATGAGATATTCATTCTTTCACAATATGCAACAAATATAGCATAAAACCTCATGAAATTGCATTAATTCATCTATGGTTGATTCAATCAAAGGAAGCATAAAAATCTACCCAAATTGGCTTGCTTAGAGCTCAAGAAAGTGCATAATTCAAGTGAAAACAAAAGAAAAAGACTAGTGAAACTAGGCTAAGATGACTTGTCATAACAACACCAAACTTAAAGCTTGCTTGTCCTCAAGCAAGAAATGAACTATTAAGAAGAAAGAATGAGATGGAATAAGATGTTCATGCTAGCAGAGTATTATTGGTAGTTCATGGGGTATTGTGTGGATATGCAAACACTCACTTCTTATTGACTCTTAGGCTTAGAAAGTCTTCTTCAAGCTTCAAGTACCATACTGCTATGACCTCTCATTATTCTTTTATCCTTGGCTATTACTTTGTTCAAAAGCTTTATTTGAGTGTCATGTGTAGCAAGTTCTTTTTCTTTTCTTTAAACTTGACACATTATTCACCATAGACACTTGGCTCACATTCCTTCTTAAAACATTGATGCCCAGCACCTCTTTGGGTTACTAAATGCCTTGTAGTTAGGTTGCTCTTGATGGTGGACTTTCAGCTGATGATCCCGGATTAGTTAATCCAAGTCACCAAGTGTTGATGCACTCCAAAGAGCTTACTAATCCAAGCAGATCCTAGTACAAAGACACCACAGGCATATATTTTAAGGTTCAAGCTATTGGTGTCCAGCTTTGTTTCTTTTTGTTTCCCTTTTTTTTTTCTCTGCCACTTTTTGGATATCTCTTTTCTTTCTTTCTTTTTGTTTTTCTTTCTAACCAAGGATTTTTATTTAATCAAAATTCATAGACAGTAGGTCACTTTACACTTGGAAGGAGATATCCTAGCTCTTTATTCACTAAAAGTGAACTATTATACAATCACACACATACCACCACTTACTTTTATTATACTTCTATCTGACAGAGACTATCTTACTTCACATTCAAACATTTCTTTTATTGAATTAAAGATGCATGGGGACAAACATGCTTTTAGTCAAGTGCAAGTAAACACACAAGCACATACTTAAACTAGCTTATTTATTTTAAGATAAACAAACATAATGCAACGACTATTAATTAAAATAACTTCTTAAAGATGCAAAGACACTTCAAACAGATAGAATGCATGCTTTTTCTTTGTAGTGATGAATAAGGAGCAAGTCCACCTTTCATTTGTCATGCTTTTTCTTTCTTCTTTCATATACTTGGTTGCTGGTGTTCCCTGAGTCCATGTTTGTTGTCTGTTGACCCCGCCAGAACCCAGCTTTATTCATCGCCTCCTCTACTCTATCTTCAAGGCTCATAGCTTTGTTTACTTCTACCTCACTTTTCTTTTTGAAGAACTCATCAAAAATTGGGAATGCCGGATCCATGTTGTGCAGATGTTCTCCAATGTAGTTCAGTTTGATTTGACTATTAATGTTGTAATCGGCTTGGACTTCATATCTTGCATCTTGGAGGGTTGTAAACTCATTGAGAGCCCTCATAGTTTCGGCTTGCATTTGTGCCAACTTCCCAAATGCTTCGTGAGATTGAAAGGCATGCTCTTCTTGCATCACAAGGAATTTTGACTCAAACTCACTTTGTTGGTTCATCATTTTCAGCTGCCATTCTTTTTGCTCTTGTTGATGCTTCAAGTATTGTGAATGGTACTCTTCTTGCCTTTCTTGAATTCTTGTGTATTGTTGTGACAATCTTCCAATTGCTTCTTGCATTTGAGTCATATCCATATTGCCATGCGGGAAAAAGTGCGACTGTTCCTCCTCCTCTTGTGGCCCTTCTTCTAGGTGTAGCTCATCTTCTTCCATTGGTTTTTCTCTTTCCCTTCTTCCATGTGGCCTTCGGCCTTGATGTGCTTCGGGAGCCATTGTCATTCTTTCAATGGTTATGGGCATACCTTGGTTTAACCACATTGGATTCTCATCTTCCATTGGCACTTTAGCCTTTGCACACAACCTCCAAATGGTACTTGGGTAGTATAACCAAGACCCGGCCGAATTCTTCTCAGCAATCCTTTGGATATCTTTTGCAAGGATTTCATGAACTCTTATCTCTCCTCCCACAATGATGCAATGCAACATCACAGCTCTCTCCCTGTTAACTTCTGAGGTGTTCACTGTGCCCAGGATTGATCTTTTCATCAACTCATACCATCCTTTTGCTTCCAGGGTGAGGTTACATCTCTTCAGATACTTATATTTGTTCTTGTCATCCCCTTCCCACTCTGAGTTCTCCATACAAATATCTCTAGCAATCTCATCATAATCCTGATCTTCATTCAATCTTTGTTGGTATCCCGGTTCACTAAAGCGGACTGACTTTAGTCCCAAGACTTTCTTGATTGCATCCGCGCTAAAGTCTACTTCCACTCCCCACACATAGCTCTTGTACGTTGGGGGCTCACGCATGTCAAGCCTTGAGACATTTGCATAAAACTCTCTTACGATATTGGCATTGATTCGGGTGGCTGGTGATGCAAGTTCCTCCCACCTCCTCTTTCGAATTTTGTTCCTCATTTCTTGGCATCCATCATCCGGCAATAAGAGTGGAATTTCAAGATAGATCTTTTTCTCGTTCATCCATTCAATTTGCATTTGATGGTACGAAGATTTGAATCTCCATTGGTCATATTCAGGGGTGCTCTCCTCCACCACAGGCTCTTTTCCTTTTCTTCGTTTGGTTCTTGAGGAAGAGGCCATGATCACTTGACCGATTGAGCTTCTTGAAGTTAGAAGGAGTGAAGAATGTTGGAAATTTTGATGTGTGTATGGAGCAAGAGAAAGTTCGAGGCTGAGCTTATTATGTTGAGAAGTGATGAAGGGAATGAAGTTTAAAAGGTTAGAGTGCAAGGATTCGGTCATATGCATGGCTTGAAGGTGGTGTGTCATTTAAATGAACAATGAGGGGCTAGGATGCAATTAGGTACTGTGTGAATCAAAGGTGTTCAAGTAAGGATGAATGAAGACAAAGCTTGCTTCTTCAATTGTCTTTGCCGTGATCATATCATCTCAGGGAGTAGCAGGTTCTCTCTTTTTTTTTGATGCATGTGATGAGATTTTGTCCTCATGCTATGCTTTCCTTTGTCTTGTCTCTTTCATTGAAGATTCTTTGACTACCTAGTCATCACAACAAGACACATACATTAGCTTCATCCAACCGTGGCTAGAGTGTTTCTTTTATTAACATTATACTAATCATCAATCCTTATATTCATTTGAACCGTGACTCTCCTTGGAGGACACCAAACTTAATGTTTGGTCATAACAAAAATTATGTCCCTTCCTCCAATTAGTGAAATCCCAATGTCACACTTAGTTAAATGTTTATAAGAATTGTTTTCATCACACTTCCTTTTTTTTTCTCTTTTTTTTTTCATGAAGGATCAATTGTGTCCCTAAATCGGTGCATCAAAGTTTGATGAACACCAAACTTGTTTCTTGTCAAGGGTACATCACAATTGATGCCTTCATTACTGAAAAAGAATTTTTCCATTTATAAGATTTTGGAAAATAACAATTGTATGATTATTGATGCATGAATTTCCAATTTTCATGAACCTATGTGTACACCAAACTTAGTGTTTGGCCATATGCTTTGTCAAGACACTTTAAGCATGTAAAACAGAATTATTTGTAACATTGGTTTAGTGTGCTTGAAGGCACACCAAACTTAGAATTCCCAACATATGTTTCAAAACAGTGCATGCAGTCAATGGACATGTTCATGAAAAGGGAAAAGAATTCATGCTCAAATGATCATAACTTATTGAATTTAAAATGACATGAATCTTAAATCATGGGTTGCCTCCCATGGAGCACTCGTTTATTGTCATTAGCTTGACATTGAGGCTTTCTTTTATGGTGGTTGGTGCTTGTAGAGCCTCAATTTGTCTCCCCTGACTGTGATCCTCTTCTTTGTTCTCTGGTGTTCAATTTCAGCATGCTCTAATGAGAGTATGTTGCTGACAGTGTAGTAGTCCTCAGTTTGTTAGTTTGCCCCCAGCTGTTGATATATCAGTTGCACTTTGTCACCTTTGGAAAGCCCCTCTGTTGGGATCTTCCTGTTCTTCCAACCCCTTTTTGTTTTGTTTCTGCGTTTATCTTTCCTTTTGTTGACCTTTCTTTTCTGGCCGTAGGCTTCCCTTGGGGACCTCTCTTCTCAGTGGCTAATACTCCAATATCCTCTTGGGCTCCTTCATCAGTCTGCACAATTCTTATCTTTGGGATGTTGCTGTGACTCTCCTTGTCATTTTCTTCCTTCAACTGTGATTCTCCCTTGTCAATTTTCATATAGTCTTTCTTCTCCTTGCTAAATTGTGCCTCTGGTAATACCTTCAGAGTGACACTCTGATCATGCATCCTGAGAATTAATTCCCCTTCCTCTATGTCTATAATAGCTCTAGCAGTAGCCAAGAATGGCCTTCCCAGTATAACAGAGTCACCATCATCCTCGTTTGAATCCAGAACCACAAAATCAGCGGGGTATATAAAACTGTCCACCTTGACCAAAAGATTTTCAATTACACCCCTGGGGTATACCATTGACTTATCTACCAGCTCCAGAGACATTTGTACTGGTTTGACTTCTTCTATATGCAGCTTTTTCACCAGGGAGGATGGTATCAAATTAATACTTGCTCCGAGATCGCACATAGCTTTAGTGATGGTCACTTCCCCAATGGTGCAGGGCAACAAGAAGCTCCCTGGGTCCTTAAGCTTGGGAGGAAGCCCTTTTTGAATCAAGGCCCTGCATTCCTCAGTAAGCAGTATGGTTTCTTCCTCATCCCAACTTCTTTTCTTATTGATAAGCTCCTTCAGGAACTTGGCATACAGAGGCATTTGCTCTAGTGCTTCAGCCAAGGGAATATTGATTTCCAGCTTCTTGAAGGTCTCAAGGAACTTGTGGAAATGCTGGTCCTTAACATCTTTGTTGAACCTCTGAGGATATGGCAGTGGAGGTGCGATGCTCTTTCCTATTCGCTGCTGTCCCAGAGTCATTTCCCTTGAGCTATGTGGCTGGTTGTCCTTCTCTTTGAGTTTCTCAGTGTTCTTGCTTGGCATCACAACTTGCTCCTTAGCTTCATCTGCTTTTGTTTGCTTCTCATTCTCTGTTGGTTCTTTGATGCTCTCTGTTTGCTTCTTTGTAGTGTCATTGTTGCTCATCAACGTTCTTCCACTCCTTAATTGTATTGCCTTGCATTCCTCCTTGGGATTTGGGATTGTGTCACTGGGCAGTGAGCTTGAAGGTCTCTCAACAGAAATTTGCTTGGAGATTTGCCCGATTTGCCTCTCTAGGCTCTTCATGGAAGCCTCATGGTTTTTGGTTGTCATTTCCTGGTATTTCATCATTTTGTCTATCAAGGTCTCCAGGTTAGTGAGTCTTTGGGATTCAGGTGGTGCTTGTGGTGGGTTGTGAGATGTGAGTGGTGGATGGTGGGCATTTTGGTTAGTGGGTTGGTTATTGGATTGGTACTGGTTGAGATTGGAGTAGTTGTTTTGAGGTTTTCTGTAAGTGTTTTGGTTAGTTTGCTGCTGGTTGTAATTTTGGTTGTTTCTTGGGTTGTTTTGGTTTGAGTTCCTCTGCCATGGTTGTTGGTTTTGGTTGTGAGTGTCTCCCCATCTGAGGTTGGGGTGATTCTTCCATGAAGGGTTGTAAGTATCACCATAGACTTCATTTGGACTAGAATGCATGTACTGGACTTGTTCTTGCTGTTGCTCCTCTTGAATTTCTTCATTTTGCCCCCATGTAGTTGATGGTTGGCTAGTGTTAACTGCTGCAACTTGGAGGCTATCAATCCTCTTGGTCATTTGCTCAAATTGTTGTTGAATTTGCTGTTGCATCATCTTGTTTTGAGCCAAGATTGAGTCCACTCCTTCTAGCTCCATTACTCCTCTCCTTTGTGATGGTTGGCGGTTTCTTTGATGAGCAAAGAAATATTGGTTGTTAACCACCATATCAATGAGATTTTGAGCCTCCTCTGCAGTTTTCATGAGTTGCAGAGAACCTCCAGCTGAATGATCCAAAGCTTCCTGGGATTTCAATGTTAAGCCCTCATAGAAATTCTGCAGCTTATCCCACTCAGTGAACATTTCAGGAGGACATTTCCTGATTAGAGCCTTGTATCTCTCCCATGCCTCATGGATGGGTTCAGCCTCCATTTGTGTAAATGTTTGTACCTCTGTCTTCAACCTTATGATCCTTTGAGGTGGGTAAAATTTGGCAAGGAACTTGGTTACCAAATCATCCCAATTGTTGATGCTGTCTCTTGGAAAAGATTCCAACCATTGAGTGGCCTTGTCCCTGAGAGAAAATGGGAATAGCAATAGCTTGTAGCTGTCAGGGGGCACACCATTAGTTTTGACAGTGTTACAAATCATCAAGAAAGTGGATAGGTGTTGGTTCGGGTCTTCAAGTGGTCCTCCACCGAAAGAACAATTGTTTTGAACCAAAGTGATGAGTTGTGGCTTTAGTTCAAAATTGTTTGCATTGACATTTGGAGCTAAGATGCTGCTTCCACAATGTCTAGGATTTGCAAAGGTATAGGAGGCCAAAACTCTCCTCTGGGGTGGGTTGTTATTGTTGTTGTCTGCTCTACCAAGTGGATTGGTTGAATGTTCCTCCATATCTTGGAATTCTTCTTCGGATTCCTCTTCTCCAACAATATTTTTCCCTCTTTCAGCTCTTCTTAACCTCCTGAGAGTTCTTTCGTCTTGTTCATGAAAATTGGGTGTGGTTCTTCTTGTACCTGACATACAAGTAGAGCATAAGAAACACACTAAACTAGTGACACTTCAATCTAATGCTGGATTGAAGTTTTAGTTAGTTTAAGCAAAAAATCAAACAGTTAGTGGGTTAATTGAAAATTAAAAGACAGAAAAGTAAAAGTGCTTGATCTAAACTACCACCTCACTTAATCATTGTCAATCTATTCAATCCCCGGCAACGGCGCCAAAAACTTGATGTGCGGAAAACGATCCGACACAAAACTCACCGGCAAGTGCACCGGGTCGCATCAAGTAATAATAACTCACGGGAGTGAGGTCGATCCCACAGGGATTGAAGGATTGAGCAATTTTAGTTTAGTGGTTGATTTAGTCAAGCGAATCAAGATTTAGTTGAGTGATTTGTGATTTGCAGAAATTAAATTGCATTGAAAGTAAAGGGAATGTGTAAATTGCAAGAAATTAAAGAGGGCAAGACATTAAAGTGCTGAATCTTAAAGAACAAGAAATTAAATGGCAGAAACTTAGAACACAAGAAATGTAAATTGCAGAATCTTAAATTGCAAGAAATGTAAATGGCTTGAATTGTAAAGGGAATTGGGAGTTGGATTTGCAGAAATTAAACGAGGAAAAGTAAATTGCATCAAACAGAAGAGTAAAAGGGGTTTGGGATTGAATCGGATATGAAGCAAAAAAGTAAATGAACATAGCAAGCA
This sequence comes from Arachis stenosperma, assembly GCF_014773155.1. Classification (NCBI taxonomy): domain Eukaryota; kingdom Viridiplantae; phylum Streptophyta; class Magnoliopsida; order Fabales; family Fabaceae; genus Arachis; species Arachis stenosperma. The sequence goes on along the minus strand of NC_080381.1, from coordinate 42,905,662 downwards.
GTAAACAGAGAATTGAAGTGGGAAATTCAGATCTCAGGGGTCCAGAGACTAGAAAACCAAGTCTAGATCTCACTACCTTCCTTGATCCAACAAGAACAATTGCAAGGGAAATGTAAATTGCAAAGAAAGTAGATGAAGAGCAATTAACAGAAAATTTAAATTCAATTAAGCAGTAAAGAGACAGAGAGATCCAAGGATGAGATTGAAACAGAATTTCTTCAATTCTCCAACCCAAGATCCAAGCAATTGTAATTGAAATTGAAAGCAATAAAACTAAGAGGAAGAGAAGTGAATTCTCCTTCCCCGAGACTAAGAAACTCAAAATCACTCAATACCCAAAAAACTATTCTGAAAACATCAAAGAAAAAGCTCAAAAGAAAAAGCTCAAAAGAAAAAGCTCTAAAGAAAAAGCTCCCCTAATAACTTGAATTCTATCCTATTTATACACTTTCTTCAAATGATCTTCAAGCCTTGAGTTGGGCCTTTGCTCTTGGTGGAATTGGGTTGAGAGAGGCCTTGGTTGATTGCTCTTGGAGTTTGGAGAGGAATCAAAGTGAACCAATTAAACCGGGTTGAAGTTTTGCAAAAGTTTGAGTAAAAGTTTGAGTAAAAGTTTGAGGCTAACTTTTACTCTAACTTTTACTATCAGTCTCCATGCTTTGCTGCTATCCACGTTGGGGCAAAAGTTAGGGGTCTAACTTTTGCTCTAACGTTGGCCTCCTTATGTGTACTTATGGCGCCAACGTTAGCCCAAAAGTTAGAGGCTAACGTTGGCGCAAACTTTTGGTGCCCAGGGAGAAATTCTCATGCGCCAACGTTAGCCCAAAAGTTAGAGGCTAACGTTGGCGCAAACTTTTGGTGCCCCAGGGAGTGTTTTGCATGTGCCAACGTTAGCCCAAAAGTTAGGGGCTAACATTAGGGCAAACTTTTCGCCCAAAAGTTTGTGCAAAAGTTTGAGGCTAACTTTTGGTCCAGCTTTTTGCTTCCTGGTTCATTTTCACTTGTTCCATTATCCTCTCTTTACTCCTAGCCATTCCTTCTTGCTTCAACCTTTCTCCAAGCTTTCTTCACCTATCATTAATCAACCAAACACATCAAAGCTATGCTTAAAATCATGAGATATTCATTCTTTCACAATATGCAACAAATATAGCATAAAACCTCATGAAATTGCATTAATTCATCTATGGTTGATTCAATCAAAGGAAGCATAAAAATCTACCCAAATTGGCTTGCTTAGAGCTCAAGAAAGTGCATAATTCAAGTGAAAACAAAAGAAAAAGACTAGTGAAACTAGGCTAAGATGACTTGTCATCACACCCAACACCAAACTTAGAGTTTGGATATGGGGGTTCAACACCAAACTTAGAGTTTGGTTGTGGCCTGCCAACACCAAACTTAGAGTTTGATTGTGGAGGCTCTGTTTGACTCTGTATTGAGAGAAGCTCTGCATGCTTACTCTCTCTTGTTACAGAAGGATAGCCGTGTGCCTTAAACACAAGGTAGTCCTCATTCAATTGAAGGACTAATTCTCCTCTGTTAACATCTATCACAGCTTCTGCTGTGGCAAGGAAAGGTCTTCCAAGGATGATGCATTCATCCTCCTCCTTCCTAGTGTCTAAGATTATGAAATCCGCAGGGATGTAAAGGCCTTCAACCTTTACCAACACGTCCTCTACTAATCCATAAGCTTGTCTTACTGACTTGTTTGCCAACTGTAATGAGAATAAGACAGGCTGTACCTCAATGATCCATAGTTTCTCCATTATGGAGAGCGGCATAAGATTTATGCCTGACCCCAGGTCACACAGAGTCTTGTTAAAGGTCATGGTGCCTATGGTGCAGGGTATTAAGAATTTCTCAGGATCTTGTTTCTTTTGAGGTAGAGTTTGCTGAACCCATGTATCAAGTTCATTAATGAGCAAGTGAGGTTCACCTTTCCAAGTCTCATTACCAAATAACTTGGCATTCAGCTTCATGATGGCTCCTAGATATTGAGCAACTTGCTCTCCAGTTACATCTTCATCTTCTTCAGAGGAAGAATAATCTTCAGAGCTCATGAATGGCAAAAGGAGATTTAATGGAATCTCTATGGTCTCTATATGAGCCTCAGATTCCTTTAGGTCCTCAATAGGGAACTCCTTCTTGTTTGAGAGACGTCCCAGGAGGTCTTCCTTACTAGGATTTTTGTCCTTCTCCTCCCTTGTGCATTCGGCCATATTGATTACATCAATGGCCTTGCACTCTCCTCTTGGATTCTCTTCTGTATTGCTTGGGAGAGTACTGGGAGGAGTTTCAGTGACTTTCTTACTCAGCTGGCCGACTTGTGCCTCCAAATTTCTGATAGAGGACCTTGTTTCACTCATGAAACTTAAAGTGGCCTTAGACAGATCAGAGACTAATTTTCCTAAATTAGAGGGACTCTGCTCAGAATTCTCTATTTGTTGCTGAGAAGATGATGGAAAAGGCTTGTTATTGCCTAGCCTGTTTCTTCCACCATTATTAAAGCCTTGTTGAGGCTTTTGTTGATCCTTCCATGAGAAATTTGGATGATTTCTCCATGATGAATTATAGGTGTTCCCATAAGGTTCACCCATGTAATTTACCTCTGTTATTGCAGGGTTCTCAGGATCATAAGCTTCTTCAAAAGCTGCCTCTTTAGTACTACTGGATGCATTTTGCCATCCATTCAGACTTTGAGAGATCATGTTGACTTGCTGAGTCAACACTTTGTTCTGAGCCAATATGGCATTCAGAGCATCAATTTCAAGAACTTCCTTCCTCTGAGGCGTCCCATTATTCACGGAATTCCTCTCAGAAGTGTATATGAATTAGTTATTTGTAACCATATCAATAAGTTCTTGAGCTTCTGCAGGCGTTTTCTTTAAGTGAATGGATCCACCTGCAGAATGGTCCAATGACATTTTGGAAAACTCAGATAGACCATAATAGAATATATCTAATATGGTCCATTCTGAAAACATGTCAGAAGGACACTTTTTGGTCATCTGCTTGTATCTTTCCCAAGCTTCATAGAGGGATTCACCATCTTTTTGTTTGAAGGTCTGAACATCCACTCTAAGCTTGCTCAGCTTTTGAGGAGGAAAGAATTTATCCAAGAAGGCTGTGACCAACTTATCCCTGGAGTCCAGGCTATCTTTAGGTTGTGAGTCCAACCATGTTCTAGCTCTGTCTCTTACAGCAAAAGGGAAAAGCATGAGCCTGTAGACTTTAGGATCTACTCCATTCGTCTTTACAGTCTCACAAATCTACAAGAACTTAGTTAAAAACTGGTAAGGATCTTCAGATGGAAGTCCATGAAACTTGCAGTTCTGTTACATTAGAGCAACTAATTGAGGTTTCAGCTCAAAATTGTTTGCTCCAATGGCAGAAATTGAGATGCTTCTTCCATCAAATTTGGACGTTGGTTTAGTGAAATCACCAAGCGTCCTTCTTGCATTATTGTTGTTGGGTTCGGCTGCCATCTCCTTCTCTTGTTCGAAAATCTCAGAAAGGTTGCCTCTAGATTGTTGTAATTTAGCTTCTCTTAGTTTCCTTTTTAGAGTCCTTTCAGGTTCTGGATCAGCTTCAACAAGAATGCCTTTTTCGTTGTTCCTGCTCATATAGGGAAGAAAAAAACAAGAAAAGGAAGAGAAATCCTCTATGTCACAGTAAAGAGGTTCCTTATTGTTAGTAGAAGAAGAAAGGGAATAAAGAAAGGAGAATCCAAACAGAAGGGTAAGGATAGGGGTAGTGAATTGGAGATGAAGAGAGGTGAAGAGAAGTGTTAATAAATAAATAAATAAATAGAAGAAGAGAAGAGTGGGAGAATTCGAAAATAATTTTGAAAAAGTAGTTAATGATTTTCGAAAATTAAAGATAAGATATAATTAAAATTAAAATTTAAAACAATTAAAAAGAATTTTTGAAAAAGAGATGAGATATTTTCGAAATTTAAAGAGGGAAAAGTAGTTAGGTGGTTTTGAAAAAGATAAGAAACAAACAAAAAGTCAAATAGTTAGTTGAAAAAAATATTAAAATCAAATTTAAAAAGATAAGAAGATAAGAAGTTAGATAAGATATTTTGAAATCAAATTTTTGAAAAAGATAAAATTTTGAAAAAGATATGATAAAAAGATAAGATAAGAAGATATGATAAAAAGATAGGAATGAAAAAGATTTAATTTTTAAGATTAAAATTAATTACTTAACTAACAAGAAACTAAAAGATATGGTTCTAGAATTTAAAGATTGAACCTTTCTTAACAAGAAAGTAACAAACTTCAAATTTTTGAATCAATCACATTAATTGTTAGTGTAATTTCGAAAATTTGAAATAAAATTAAGAAAAAGATTTTGAAAATAAATTTTAAAAATTTTGAAAATTATAAAAAAATGAAAAAGATTTGATTTTTGAAAAAGATTTTGAAAAGATAAGATTTTTAAATTTGAAAATTTGACTTGACTTGTAAGAAACAACTAATTTTAAAAATTTTTTGACTAAGTCAACTCAAATTTTCGAAAATCATGAGAAAATTAAGGAAAATATATTTTTTATTTTTTTTGAATTTTGAATGATGAGAGAGAAAAACATAAAAATGACCCAAAATATGAAAATTTTGGATCAAAACACATGATGCATGCAAGAACACTATGAATGTCAAGATGAACACCAAGAACACTTTGAAGATCATGATGAATATCAAGAATATATTTTTGAAAAATTTTTTATGCAAAGAAAACATGCAAGACACCAAATTTAGAATTCTTTAATGCATGGACACTATGAATGCAAAAATGCATATGAAAAACAACATACAACACAAAACAAGAAAACATCAAGATCAAACAAGAAGACTTGTCGAGAACAACTTGAAGATCATGAAGAACACCATGAATGCATGAATTTTCAAAAAATGCAAGAAAAAATTTTAAAGCATGCCATTGACACCAAACTTAAAAATTGACTCAAGACTCAAACAAGAAACACAAAATATTTTTGATTTTTATGATTTTATGATTTTTTTGTATTTTTATTATTTTTTTCGAAAATTATATTTTTGAAAAACGAAAATAAAGAAAAATTTTTGAAAGAATTTTGAAAACTTTTTTTTTTGAAAAGAAAATTACCTAATCTGAGCAACAAGATGAACCGTCAGTTGTCCATACTCGAACAATCCCCGGCAACGGCGCCAAAAACTTGGTGCACGGATTTGTGATCATCAACAATGGCTCCAATAGTTTGGTAGCTCTCACATGTGAATTACACTTAGTCACAACTCCGCACAACTAACCAGCAAGTGCACTGGGTCGTCCAAGTAATACCTTACGTGAGTAAGGGTCGATCCCATGGAGATTGTTGGTATGAAGCAATCTATGGTCATCTTGTAGATCTCAGTCAGGCGGATAATAATTGGTTATGGGAAATATAAAGAGATACTTGCTTAAATAATAAAGGATAGAAATACTTATGTAAATAAATGGTGGAAATTTCAGATAAGCGTATGGAGATGCTTGTCCCTGTTGAATCTCTACTTTCCTACTGCTTTCATCCAATCCTTCTTACTCCTTTCCATGGCAAGCTGTATGTAGGGCATCACCGTTGTCAATGGCTACGTCCCATCATCTCAGTGAAAATGGTCCAAATGCTCTGTCACAGTACGGCTAATCATCTGTCGGTTCTCAATCAGGTTGGAATAGAATCCCGTGATTCTTTTGCGTCTGTCACTAACGCCCAGCCTTCAGGAGTTTGAAGCTCGTCACAGTCATTCAATCCCGGAATCCTACTTGGAATACCACAGACAAGGTTTGACTTTCTGGATTCCCATGAATGCCGCCATCAATTCTAGCTTATACCACGAAGTTTTTGATTAAGGAATCCAAGAGATATGCGCCCGGTCTAAGGTAGAACGGAAGTGGTTGTCAGTCACACGCGTTCATAGGTGAGAGTGATGATGAGTGTCACAGATCATCACATTCATCAAGTTGAAGTGCAACGAATATCTTAGAACAGGAATAAATCGAATTGGATAGAAAATAATAGTAATTGCATTGAAACTTGAGGTACAGCAGAGCTCCACACCCTTAATCTATGGTGTGTAGAAACTCCACCGTTGAAAATACATAAGTGAAAGGTCCAGGCATGGCCGAATGGCCAGCCCCCATGATCTGAGAACTAAACGTCCCAAGATCTAACGTGGTCAAAAGACAACTAGTACAATAGTAAAATGTTCTATTTATACTAAACTAGCTACTAGAGTTTACAGAAGTAAGTAATTGATGTATAAATCCACTTCTGGGGCCCACTTGGTGTGTGCTTGGGCTGAACTTGATCTATCCACGAGCTGAGGCTTCTCTTGGAGTTGAACGCCAAGTTGTAACATGTTTTGGGCGTTCAACTCCGGTTTGTGACGTGTTTCTGGCGTTTGACTCCAGACAGCAACATGGAACTGGCGTGGAGCGCCAGTTTACGTCATCTAATCACGAATAAAGTATGAAGTATTATATATTTCTGGAAAGATCTGGATGTCTACTTTCCAACGCCGTTGAGAGCGCTCAATTTGGAGTTCTGTAGCTCCAAAAAATCCATTTCGAGTGCAGGAAGGTCAGATTCCAACAGCATCAGCAGTCCTTTGTCAGCCTCCTATCAGAGTTTTGCTCAGGTCCCTCAATTTCAGCCAGAAAATACCAGAAATCATAGAAAAACACACAAACTCATAGTAAAGTCTAGAAATGTGAATTTAGCATAAAAACTAATGAAAACATCCCTAAAAGTAACTAGATCTTACTAAAAACTACCTAAAAACAATGCCAAAAAGCATATAAATTATTCGCTCATCATGATCCGTCTGCCATCTCTAATGAGAATATGGCAGGCTATACCTCAATGATCCCCAGCTTCTCCATTACAGAGAGTGGCATAAGATTTATGCCTGATCCTAGGTCACACAGAGCCTTCTAAAAGGTCATGGTGCCCATGGTACATGGTATTAAGAATTTACCAGGATCTTGTCTCTTTTGAGGTAGAGTTTGCTGAACCCAAGTATCTAGTTCACTAATGAGCAAGGGAGGTTCACCTTCCCAAGTCTCATTACCAAACAACTTGGCATTCAGTTTCATGATGGCTCCTAGATATTGAGCAACTTGCTCTCCAGTTACATCTTCATCCTCTTCATAGGAAGAATAGTTTTCAGAGCTCATGAATGGTAGAAAGAGGTTTAATGGGATCTCTATGGTCTCAATATGAGCCTCAGATTCCTTTAGGTCCTCAATAGGGAACTCCTTCTTGTCTGGGAGATGTCCCATGAGGTCTTCCTCATTGGAATTCATGTTCTCCCCTTCCTCTCTAGGTTTGACCATTTTGATTTTGTCAATGGCCTTGCACTCTCTTTTTGGATTCTCTTCAGTATTGCTTGGGAGAGTACTAGGAGGAGTTTCAATGAATTTCTTACTCAGCTGGCCCCCAAATTTCTGATGGAGGACTTTGTTTCACTCATGAAACTTAAAGTGGCCTTAGACAGATCAGAGACTATGTTTGCTAAGTTAGAGGTGCTCTGCTCAGAATTCTCTGTCTGTTGCTGAGAAGATGATGGAAAAAGCTTGCTATTGCTGAGCCTGTTTCTTCCACCATTGTTAAAGCCTTGTTGAGGCTTCTGTTGATCCTTCCATGAGAAATTTGGATGATTTCTCCATGAGAAATTATAGGTGTTCCCATAGGGTTCACCCATGTAATTCACCTCTGCCATTGCAGGATTTTCAGGATCATAAGCTTCTTCTTCAGAAGATGCCTCTTTTGTACTGTTGGATGCATTTTTCCATCCATTCAGACTTTGAGAAATCATGTTGACTTGCTGAGTCAACATTTTTTTCTGAGCCAATATGGCATTCAGAGCATCAATCTCAAGAACTCCATTCCTCTGAGGCATCCCATTATTCACGGAATTCCTCTCAGAAGTGTACATGAACTGGTTATTTACAATCATGTTAATAAGTTTTTGAGCTTCTGCATGCATTTTCTTTAGGTGAATGGATCCACCTGCAGAATGGTCCAGTGACATCTTAGATAACTCAGATAGACCATAGTAGAATATATCCAAAATGGTCCACTCTGAAAGCATGTCAGAAGGACACCTTTTGGTCATCTGCTTATATCTTTTCCAAGCTTTATAGAGGGATTCACCATCTTTCTGTTTGAAGGTCTGAACATCCACTCTAAGCTTGCTCAGCTTTTGAGGAGGAAAGAACTTAGCCAAGAAGGCCGTGACCAGCTTATCCCAAGAGTCCAGGCTATTTTTAGGTTGTGAGTCCAACCATGTTCTAGCTCTGTCTCTTATAGTAAAAGGGAAAAGCATGAGCCTATGAATCTAACAGCGGCGCTAACAGTGGCGCCGCCGTCGTCACCCACCCCCTCTGCCTTTCCCTATCATCCCTCTTCTTCTCCCTGTCACCATCCTCTACCTCTCTTCCCTTTCTCTTTTCGGACAAACCACACGCCGCCGTCGACCACCCTCCGACCGCCGCTGATCTCACTCTCCCATCTAACCTCACTCCCTCGTTCACACACACACAACCACCCACTCACTTGCCCCGCTGCTCTCCTCCCCCACCGGCGCGCCTCTGCTGCTCCGCCGCCGTGAGGTCCTCCTCACTTCCTGTCATTCTTTCTGCCGTCACCACCTTCTAAGGCGGCGACTCTGCTGCTGATTCAACCCTCATCCATCCCAGCTCCATTTCCATTTTCTGCTCTGCCCCAGGTTACTGGCCTCAACTCTGTTTCCTTTAATTTTCTTTACTGATTGATTTTAGTTAATTAGAATGTAGTTTCTGCATGCTAGGTTAGATAGATATATCTACTGTTAGGTAGCTAGGACTGGATAGAGGATTCTAGGCCTGATAAGTGCTCCGTTTGTGCATAATCTGCTGTTTGTTTCCTTGGGTGCTGTATGATTGGTTTTGGGTTGCTCTTTTCTGCAATTTGTGTTGCTGAATGCTATCTCATTGCCGTTGTGCTTAATTGATGTTGTAATCATGCTGTTTGTGCTATTTTGCTATCCGGGAATATCCACTTTTAAGCCGAGATGCTGCCCAATTTTCAAGAAATTTAATTTTATTTTGGTCTTTATTATAATTTTGGGCTAATTCCCGTTACTTTCGACTTCCGGGATTTACATTAAACATTGTGAACTTGATTTCTATGTCTAGCCACAACCCCTCTTTTATTGAGCCTAAATATCATCATACCACTAATTCACTTTTCTAACTTACTAATTTCTTTAACCATTTGACTTCCACTCACATTTAACCCTCTTTAACCATTCTTTCAAAAAAAGTATGATGATAGCATTGCTTAATGAATTAGAGCTGTTGACTTTAGTGGACATTGCATTCTTGGTTTACTTGTTCGCTTATGCTTACTTGTTTACCAATTTACCTATCAAGTTCAGTTCACATCATGATTGTTTATTGGCCAAGTGATATCCTGAACATGCTTTCTTTGCTTTGTGCTAAGTGCTTCATTGCTTATATTCTATCATACTTTTCAGGATGTCGGATAAAGAAAAAGCTATAGCCACTACCTCCAAGAAAAGAAAACATTCTACACCCTCTATTCATTCCATTTACATGAATTATGCTAAGAATCCATTGAATGATGAAGAAAAGGAAAATCAGTTGCTACCTTCTACTGATGCAACCAAGTTTCCCAATCTTTACTGTGACCTTCGCCTTTCTAAGTATTGGACGAAGAAACTGAATACTAAGAAGAAGCTTGTCCTTCCTAATGATGTACGACGATCAATTACTAGTCGGATCCTAGAGTTGGGTATGGACTTTGTTGATAGGGATTTGGGAGATATCAACATCTCTTGGGTGAAGAAATTCTATTGCAACTTCTTCCGTCCCACTTTGGATTCAGTTCAGTTGAGGGGTAGAGAGGTTATGATCACTGAGACTGCTATTGAGGAGGCATTGCAGTGCAGACATCTTCCTGATGGCACCTGCGCCCATCAACAGGCTGAGTTAGCTATTCACAGCATGACCTTTGACTATGAGGTGCTTAGGCGGGTAATCGGTTTACCAGATGCTACTTGGGTCATGGATGCGAACAACACTAAGCCTAAAGAGATGCTCTTTGCTCAGCTGACTAGAGAGGCCAAGACTTGGCAGATGATATTTGCCCACTATGTCTTACCCACCACTCACTTCTCTGAGATCCCTATGGAGATGCTACTTCTGATTGGGTGTGTTATGGAGGGGAAGGAAGTTTATTTTCCTCAGTTGATCCGGCAGTGTATGTGGCGGGCGCATATTCGTGGCTTACTTCCATTCCCTACTTTGGTCACCAGTATGGCCGCCCTAGCTGAGGTCCCCTGGTTGGATGATGATGTGACACCACCACCCCCAGATGACGATGACAAGGAGGTTACTATTCCTTGGGGTGGTTGGGTGCACGAGAAGCCCCCAGCCAGACGCCGGTTGGTGTGCGAAATTGTGATCACTACTTTTCACAACTCAAATAATCCCTAGTAATGGCCCCAAAAACTTGGTGCTCAATACCAGGGCATAAACACAACTTTGCACAACTAACCAGCAAGTGCACTGGGTCGTCCAAGTAATAAACCTTACGCGAGTAAGGGTCGATCCCACGGAGATTGTTGGTATGAAGCAAGCTATGGTCACCTTGTAAATCTTAGTCAGGCAGACTCAAATGGATATAGATGATATATGAATAAAACATAAAGATAAAGATAGAGATATTTATGTATATCATTGGTGAGAGCTTCAGATAAGCGTATGAAGATGCTTGATCCCTTCCGTCTCTCTGCTTTCCTACTGTCTTCATCCAATCCTTCTTACTCCTTTCCATGGCAAGCTTATGCAAGGGTTTCACCGTTGTCAGTGGCTACCTCCCATCCTCTCAGTGGAAATGTTCAACGCACCCTGTCACGGCACGGCTATCCATCTGTCGGTTCTCGATCAGGCCAGAATAGAATCCAGTGATTCTTTTGCATTTGTCACTAACGCCCCGCCCTCAGGAGTTTGAAGCACGTCACAGTCATTCAATCATTGAATCCTACTCAGAATACCACAGACAAGGTTAGACCTTCCGGATTCTCTTGAATGCCGCCATCAGTTCTTGCCTATACCACGAAGACCCTGATCTCACGGAATGGCTGGCTCATTTGTCAGGCGAGCGCTCGGTTGTCAGGCGATCAACTATGCGTCGTGTATCAGGAATCCAAGAGATAAACATTAGAGCCTCGTTTGCTTGTAGAACAAAAGTGGTTGTCAGTCACTTTGTTCATAAGTGAGAATGATGATGAGCGTCACATAATCATCACATTCATCAAGTTCTTGAGTGCGAATGAATATCTTAGAATAAGAACAAGCGGAATTGAATAGAAGAACAGTAGTAATTGCATTAATACTCGAGGTACAGCAGAGCTCCACACCTTAATCTATGGTGTGTAGAAACTCCACCGTTGAAAATACATAAGAACAAGGTCTAGGCATGGCCATGAGGCCAGCCCCCAGAACATGATCAAAGGATTCAAAGACCTAAAGATGATCTAAGATCCCCAGATGAAAATACAATAGTAAAAGGTCCTATATATAGAGAACTAGTAGCCTAGGGTGTACAGAGATGAGTAAATGACATAAAAATCCACTTCCGGGCCCACTTGGTGTGTGCTTGGGCTGAGCATTGAAGCATTTTCGTGTAGAGACTCTTCTTGGAGTTAAACGCCAGCTTTTATGCCAGTTTGGGCGTTTAACTCCCATTTTGGTGCCAGTTCCAGCGTTTAACGCTGGGAATTCTGAGGGTGACTTTGAACGCCGGTTTGGGCCATCAAATATTGGGCAAAGTATGGACTATCATATATTGCTGGAAAGCCCAGGATGTCTACTTTCCAACGCCGTTGAGAGCGCGCCAATTGGGCTTCTGTAGCTCCAGAAAATCTACTTCGCGTGCAGGGAGGTCAGAATCCAACAGCATCTGCAGTCCTTTTTAGTCTCTGAATCAGATTTTTGCTCAGGTCCCTCAATTTCAGCCAGAAAATACCTGAAATCATAGAAAAACACACAAACTCATAGTAAAGTCCAGAAAAGTGAATTTTAACTAAAAACTAATAAAAATATACTAAAAACTCAACTAAATATACTAAAAACACACTAAAAACAATGCCAATAAGCGTATAAATTATCCGCTCATCACAACACCAAACTTAAATTGTTGCTTGTCCCCAAGCAACTGAAAATCAAATAATATAAAAAAGAAGAGAATATACTATAGACTCCAAATTATCAATGAAACTTAGCTCCAAATTAGATGAGCGGGACTAGTAGCTTTTTGCCTCCGAACAGTTTTGGCATCTCACTTTATCCTTTGAAATTCAGAATGATTGGCTTCTTTAGGAACTCAGAATCCAGATAGTGTTATTGATTCTCCTAGTTAAGTATGATGATTCTTGAACACAGCTACTTTATGAGTCTTGGCCGTGGCCCAAAGCACTCTGTCTTCCAGTATTACCACCGGATACATACATGCCACAGACACATAATTGGGTGAACCTTTTCAGATTGTGACTCAGCTTTACTAGAGTCCCCAATTAGAGGTGTCCAGGGTTCTTAAGCACACTCTTTTTGCCTTGGATCACACTTTATTTATTTCTTTTTCTCTCTTTTTCTCTCTTTTTCTCTTTTTCCTTCTTTTTTTTTCGTTTTTTTTTGTATTCACTGCTTTTTCTTGTTTCAAGAATCATTTTTATGATTTTTCAGATCCTCAGTAACATGTCTCCTTTTTCATCATTCTTTCAAGAGCCAACAATTTTAACATTCATGAACAACAAATTCAAAAGACATATGCACTGTTCAAGCATACATTCAGAAAACAAAAAGTATTGTCACCACATCAAACTAATTAAGCTAGTTTTAAAGATGAATTTGAAATCCTGTACTTCTTGTTCTTTTGTGATAAAAACAGTTTTCTTTTAAGAAAGGTGATGGATTCATAGGACATTCATAACTTTAAGGCATAGACACTAAGACACTAATGATCATAAGACACAAACATAGACAAACATAAGCATGAAAATTTCGAAAAACAAAAGAACAAGGAAATTAAAGAACGGGTCCACCTTAGTGATGGCGGCTTGTTCTTCCTCTTGAAGATCCTATGGAGTGCTTGAGCTCCTCAATGTCTCTTCCTTGTCTTTGTTGCTCCTCTCTCATGATTCTTTGATCTTCTCTAATTTCATGGAGGAGAATGGAGTGTTCTTGGTGCTCCACCCTTAGTTGTCCCATGTTGGAACTCAATTCTCCTAGGGAGGTGTTGATTTGCTCCCAATAGTTTTGTGGAGGAAAGTGCATCCCTTGAGGCATCTTCATGAGGAGGAGGATCTCTTGTTTGCTCCATCCTTTTCTTAGTGATGGGCTTGAGGTCATGCCTTCTCAGTTGAATCGGCTTCCCTCTTGAACTTCTCTTCCATTGGGCGTCCTCTTCACAGATATCTATGAGGACTTGGTCTAACCTTTTGATCAAAGTTGACCCTTCTTCATGGCCACAACTTCATAGAAGTGGTCTTGATGCACCCTTGAGATGAATCTCTCCATCTCTCATGACTCGGAGGTAGAAGCTTTTGCCTTCCCTTTCCTCTTTCTAGAGGTTTCTCCGGCCTTGGATGCCATAAATGGTTATGGAAAAACAAAAAGCAATGCTTTTACCACACCAAACTTAAAAGGTTTGCTCGTCCTCGAGCAAAAGAAGAAAGAAGAGAGTAGAAGAAGAAGAAAATGGAGGATATGAAGGAGGCTTATGTTGCGGCCAAAGGGGGAAGAAGTAGTGTTTAGGGTGTGTGAAAATGAAGGAGGGATGTGAGTGGTGAAGAGGATAGTGGGATTTGATAGGTGAGGGGTTTTTGGGGAAAAGTGGTAGAGGTGATTGGTGAATGGGTAGAGAAGAAGAGAGAGGGTGGTGGGGTAGGTGGGGATCCTGTGGGGTCCACAGATCCTGAGGTGTCAAGGAAAAGTCATCCCTGCACCAAATGGCATGCAAAAATGCGTTTTGAGCCAATTCTGGCGTTAAACGCCGGGCTGGTGCCCATTTCTGGCGTTTAACGCCAGGTTCTTGCCCTTTCCTGGCGTTTAACGCCAGTCTGGTGCCCCTTTCTGGCGTTAAACGCCCAGAATGGTGCCAGACTGGGCGTTAAACGCCCACCTGCTAGCCTTACTGGCGTTTAAACGCCAGTAGGTTCTTCCTCCAGGGTGTGCTGTTTTTCTTCCTGTTTTTTTATTTTGTTTTTGCTTTTTCAATTGATTTTATGACTTCTCATGATCATCAACCTACAGAAAACATAAAATAACAAAGAAAAATAGATAAAATATAACATTGGGTTACCTCCCAACAAGCGCTTCTTTAATGTCAGTAGCTTGACAGAGGGCTCTTATGGAGCCTCACAGATACTCAGAGCAATGTTGGAACCTCCCAACACCAAACTTAGAGTTTGAATGTGGGGGTTCAACACCAAACTTAGAGTTTGGTTATGGCCTCCCAATACCAAACTTGGAGTTTGACTGTGGGGGCTCTATTTGACTCTGTTTTGAGAGAAGCTCTTCATGCTTCCTCTCCATGGTGACAGAGGGATATCCTTGAGCCTTAAACACAAAGGACTCCTCATTCACTTGAATGATCAGTTCACCTCTATCAACATCAATCACAGCCTTTGCTGTGACTAGGAAGGGTCTGCCAAGGATGATGGATTCATCTATGCACTTCCCAGTCTCTAGGACTATGAAATCAGCAGGGATGTAATGGTCTTCAATCTTCACCAAAACATCCTCTACAAGTCCATAAGCTTGTTTTCTTGAATTGTCTGCCATCTCTAGTGAGATTCTTGCAGCTTGCACCTCAAAGATCCCTAGCTTCTCCATTACAGAGAGAGGCATGAGGTTTACACTTGACCCTAAGTCACACAGAGCCTTCTTGAAGGTCATGGTGCCTATGGTACAAGGTATTGAAAACTTCCTAGGATCTTGTCTCTTTTGAGGTAATTTCTGCCTAGACAAGTCTTCTAGTTCTTTGGTGAGCAAAGGAGGTTCGTTCTCCCAAGTCTCATTTCCAAATAACTTGTCATTTAGCTTCATGATTGCTCCAAGGTATTTAGCAACTTGCTCTTCAGTGACATACTCATCCTCTTCAGAGGAGGAATACTCATCAGAGCTCATGAATGGCAGAAGTAAGTCCAATGGAATCTCTATGGTCTCATTTTGAGCCTCAGATTCCCATGATTCCTCATTGGGGAACTCAGTGGAGGCTAGTGCACGCCCATTGAAGTCTTCCTCAGTGGCGTTCACTTCCTCTCCTTCCTCTCCAAATTCGGCCATGTTGATGGCCTTGCACTCTCCTTTTGGATTTTCTTCTGTATTGCTTGGAAGAGTACTAGGAGGGAGTTCAGTAACTTTCTTGCTCAGCTGTCCCACTTGTGCCTCCAAATTCCTAATGGAGGACCTTGTTTCAGTCATGAAACTTTGAGTGGTTTTGATTAGATCAGAGACCATGGTTGCTAAGTGATGAGCGGATAATTTGTATACTTTTTGGCATTGTTTTTAGTATGTTTTTGATATCTTTTAGTTAGATTTTAGTACATTTTATTAGTTTTTATTTAAAATTCACTTTTCTGGACTTTACTATGAGTTTGTGTGTTTTTCTGTGATTTCAGGTATTTTCTGGCTGAAATTGAGGGACCTGAGCAAAAATCTGATTCAGAGACCAAAAAGGACTGCAGATGCTGTTGGATTCTGACCTCCCTGCACTCGAAGTGGATTTTCTGGAGCTACAGAAGCCCAATTGGCGCGCTCTCAACGGCGTTGGAAAGTAGACATCCAGGGCTTTCCAGCAATATATAATAGTCCATACTTTGTCCAAGATTTGATGGCCCAAACCCGCAAAGCAATCCGGCCTCAGGAATTCCAGCGTTAAACGCCGGAACAGGAATAAAAGTTGGAGTTAAACGCCCAAACTGGCATGGGAGCTGGCGTTTAACTCCAGAAAAGTTCTCTACACGAATTTCCTTGATTGCTCAGCCCAAGCACACACCAAGTGGGCCCGGAAGTGGATTTTTATGTCATTTACTCATCTTTGTACACCTAGGCTACTAGTTATCTATAAGTAGGACCTTTTACTATTGTATTTGTATCGAGACTTTGGTAGCTATCTTTGTTTTATGCTATCTTAGACCTCTGGGAGGCTGGCCATTCGGCCATGCCTAGACCCTGTTCTTATGTATTTTCAACGGTGGAGTTTCTACACACCATAGATTAAGGGTGTGGAGCTCTGCTGTACCTCGAGTATTAATGCAATTACTATTGTTCTTCCATTCAATTCCGCTTGTTCTTTTACCAAGATATCACTTGTTCTTCAACATGATGATGGTGATGATTGACGCCCATCACCACTCTCACCTATGAACAAGGTGATTGACAACCATTCTTGTTCTACAAGCATTCGAGGCTTAGTGAATATCTCTGGATTCTTCGGAGTCTTCGTGGTATAGGCAGGACCTGATGGCAGCATTCAAGAGAATCCGGAAGGTCTAACCTTGTCTGTGGTGTTCTGAGTAGGATTCAATGACTGAATGACTGTGACGTGCTTCAAACCCTGAGGGCGGGGGCGTTAGTGATAACGCAAAAGAATCACTGGATTCTATTCCGCGCCTGATTGAGAACCGACAGATGAATTCCGCTATGCCGTGACAGGACATATGCAATCGCTTTCACTGAGAGGATGGGAGGTAGCTGCTGACAACAGTGAGACCCTATACGAGCTTGCCATGGAAGGGAGTAAGAAAGGATTGGATGAAGGCTGTAGGAAAGCAGAGAGACGGAAGGGAAGGCATCTTCATACACTTGTCTGAAGCTCATACACCAATGATATACATAAGTATCACTATCTTTATCTTCTATGTTATTTTCGTTCATCACCATATATCTGAGTTTGCCTGACTAAGATTTACAAGATGACCATAGCTTGCTTCATTACTAACAATCTCCGTGGGATCGACCCTTACTCACGTAAGGTTTTATTACTTGGACGACCCAGTGCACTTGCTGGTTAGTTGTGCGAAGTTGTGTAATGCCATGGTATTAAGCGCACCAAGTTTTTGGAGCCATTACCAGGGATTATGAGAGTTGTGAAAAAGTATAGTTCACAATTTCGCCGACCAAGTTTTTGGCGCCGTTGCCGGGGATTGTTCATGTTTTGAGCAAGCTTTTGGTAACATCAGAGCCAAGATCCGGCAACAACATCAAATTTTTGGTGTTATTGCCCGGGATTGTTTAGGCTGGACAACTGACGGTTCATCTTGTTGCTTAGATTAGGTATTTTTTTTTCGAAATTCTTGAAGGTGAATTCTAGAGTTTCATGATGATTTGTTGAAATCTGGCTGGCTGAGAAGCCATGTCTAATCTGATTGGACCGAGGTTTCAACTTATCACCACAAGAGCTTGTTGATTTCGTATCAATCTTGCTGTTGGAGCAGTGATTTGCTAAGGCTTGGCTGACCTTGGTCATGTCTAGTGTTTTGGACCGAAGCTTTCTTTGAAAGCTTGGCTGGCTGTGAAGCCATGTCTAATTCCTGGACCGGAGCCTTAGACTAGCATTGCACTGATTCCTGGAATTCTCATTAAGAATTTTGATACTTTTTTCACTTAATTTTCGAAAAATACAAAAAAATTTGCAAAACCATAAAATCCCAAAAATATTTCTTGTTTGAGTCTAGAGTCTCATCTTAAGTTTAGTGTCAAATGCATGTTTTTGTTATATTTTTCGAATCCATGCATATATTTCTTTGTTTTGATCTTTGAATTCTATTGACTTGAAGTATTTGTGTGTCTCATATGCATTTTCATGTTGTTAGTGTCAGTAGTACACAAACTGCTAAGTTTGGTGTCTTGCATGCATTGTTAATTGATTCCTTTTGCATTTTGATTATCAAAAAATCCAAAAATATTTTTAATTTGTGTCCTTTCAAGTCAATGATACAAAGAATTGAAGATTCAAAACATGCTGCAGAGGAATTATACAGAAAAAGCTGAGCATTCAAAAATGCCCAGTGAAGAAGGCAGACTGGCGTTTAAACGCCAGCCAGGGTACCTGGTTGGGCGTTTAACGCCCAAAAAGGGTGCATTTTGGGCGTTAAACGCCAGAATGTATACCATTCTGGGCGTTTAACGCCAGGATGGTGCAGGGGGAAGATTTGTTTTCAAATCAATTTTTTTCAAATTTTTCAAAATCAAATCTTTTTCAAATCAAATCTTTTCAATCAATGTTTTCAAAATCAATTTCTTTCCTTTTTAAAAGATACTTACTAACAATTAATGATTTGATTGAACATCACAAGATTGTTACCTTTTCTGTTGAGAAAGGTTTGAATGTTTCAAATCATATCTTTTCTTGTTAAGCAAGTCATTCATTTTTAAAATCATATCTTTTCAAATAGTTTTCAATCATATCTTCTCAATCACATTTTTTTAAATCTTTTTAACCACATCTTTTTCAAAACAGTTTTCAATCAAATCTTTTTAATTTCTAATTTCAAAATCTTTTTCAAAAATCACTTGGTTTCTTTTCCACTTTTATTTTCGAAAATTAATTAATGTTTTCAAAATAACTTCAAAATTTTTCACTTGATTTTCGAAAATAAACTTCCCTCCTTCCCACATCCTTCTATTTATGGAGTGCCACTCCTTCTCAATGCACAATTCGAACCTTATCTAACTAAAGTTCGAATTTATCTTCTCCTTCTTCTTTCTATTTCTCTTTTCCTCTGACACTTAAAGGAATCTCTATACTGTGACATAGAGGATTCCACATTTTCTTGTTCCCTTCTCTTTCATATGAGCAGGAGCAAGGACAAAGGCATTCTTGTTGAAGCTGATCCTGAACCTGAAAGGACTTTGAAGAGAAAGCTAAGAGAAGCCAAAGCACAACTCTCTTTAGAGGACCTGACCGAATTCTTCAAGGAAGAAAACATGGCAGCAGAAAACAACAACAATGCAAACAATGCAAGGAAGGTGCTGGGTGACTTTACTGCACCTACTCCTGATTTTTATGGGAGAAGCATCTCTATCCCTGCCATTGGAGCAAACAACTTTGAGCTTAAGCCTCAATTAGTTTCTCTAATGCAACAGAATTGCAAGTTCCATGGACTTCCAATGGAAGATCCTCATCAGTTTTTAGCTGAATTCTTGCAAATCTGTGACACAGTCAAGACTAATGGGGTTAACCCTGAAGTCTATAGACTGATGCTATTCCCTTTGCTGTAAGAGACAGAGCTAGAATATGGTTGGACTCTCAACCTAAAGAAAGCCTGGACTCATGGGAAAAGCTAGTCAATGCCTTCTTGGCAAAATTCTTTCCACCACAAAGATGGAGTAAGCTTAGAGTGGAAGTCCAAACCTTTAGACAAAAGGATGGAGAATCCCTCTATGAAGCTTGGGAAAGATACAAACAATTAATCAGAAAATGTCCTTCTGACATGCTTTCTGAATGGAGCATCATAGGTATTTTCTATGATGGTCTCTCTGAACTATCTAAGATGTCCTTGGATAGCTCTGCAGGAGGATCTCTTCATCTGAAGAAGACGCCTACTGAAGCTCAAGAACTGATTGAAATGGTTGCAAATAACCAATTCATGTACACTTCTGAAAGAAATCCTGTGAACAATGGGACTAGTCAGAAGAAAGGAGTTCTTGAGATTGACACTCTGAATGCCATATTGGCTCAGAATAAGATATTGACTCAACAAGTCAATTTGATTTCTCAAAGTCTGTCTGGAATGCAAAATGCACCAAACAGTACTAAGGATGCTTCATCTAAGGAAGAAGCTTAGGATCCTGAGAACCCTTCCATGGAAGAGGTGAATTACCTAGGAGAACCCTATGGAAACACCTATAATTCTTCATGGAGAAATCACCCAAATCTCTCATGGAAGAATCAAGAGAGACCTCAACAAGGTTTCAATAACAATAATGGTGGAAGAAACAGGTTTAGCAATGGCAAGCCTTTTCCATCATCTTCTCAGCAACAGACAGAGAGCTCTAAGCAGAATAATTCTGACTTAGCAACCATGGTCTCTGATCTGATCAAAACCACTCAAAGTTTCATGACTGAAACTAGATCTTCCATTAGGAATTTGGAAGGACAAGTGGGTCAGCTGAGCAAGAAAATTACTGAACTTCCTCCAAGCACTCTCCCAAGTAACACAGAAGAAATCCAAAAGGAGAGTGCAAAGCCATAGACATGGCCGAATTCTGGGAGGAAGGAGAGGCAGTGAACGCCACTGAGGAAGACCTCAATGGGCGTGCACTGGCCTCCAGTGAGTTCCCCAATGAGGAACCATGGGAATCTGAGGCTCAAAATGAGACCATAGAGATTCCATTGGACTTACTTCTGCCATTCATGAGCTCTGATGAGTATTCTTCCTCTGAAGAGGATGAGTATGTTACTGAAGAGCAAGTTGCTAAATACCTTGGAGCAATCATGAAACTAAATGACAAGTTATTTGGAAATGAGACTTGGGAGGATGAACCTCCCTTGCTCACCAAAGAACTGGATGACTTGTCTAGGCAGAAACTACCTCAAAAGAGGCAGGATCCTGGGAAGTTTTCTATACCTTGTACCATAGGCACCATGACCTTCAAGAAGGCCTTGTGTGACTTAGGGTCAAGTGTAAACCTCATGCCCCCCTCTGTAATGGAGAAATTAGGGATCCTTGAGGTGCAAGCTGCAAGAATCTCATTAGAGATGGCAGACAATTCAAGAAAACAAGCTCATGGACTTATAGAGAATGTTTTGGTGAAGATTGAAGACCATTACATTCCTACTGATTTCATAGTCCTAGAGACTGGGAAGTGCATGGATGAATCCATCATCCTTGGCAGACCATTCCTAGCCACAGCAAAGGCTGTGATTGATGTTGATAGAGGAGAGTTGATCATTCAAGTGAATGAAGAATCCATGGTGTTTAAGGCCCAAGGATATCCCTCTATCATCATGGAGAGGAAGCATGAAGAGCTTCTCTCAAAACAGAGCCAAACAGAGCCCCACAGTCAAACTCTAAGTTTGGTGTTGGGAGGCCACAACCAAACTCTAAGTTTGGTGTTGAAACCCCACATTCAAACTCTAAGTTTGGTGTTGGGAGGTTTCAACACGGTTCTGAGTGTTTCTGAGGCTCCATGGGAGTCCTCTGTCAAGCTAATGACACTAAAGAAGCGCTTGTTGGGAGGCAACCCAATGTTTTATAATTAATTATTTTCTTTTGTTATTTTATCTTTTTTGTAGGTTGATGATCATAAGAAGTCACAAAAACAATGAAAAAAGCAAAAACAAAATGAAAAACAGGAAGAAAAACAGCACACCCTGGAGGAAGATGCTGCTGGCGTTCAAACGCCAGTCAGCCTAGCAGTTGGGCGTTTAACGCCCAGTCTGGCACCTTTCTGGGCGTTTAACGCCAGAAAAGGGCACCAGACTGGCGTTAAACGCCAGTAAAGGGCAACAACCTGGCGTTAAACGCCAGGAATGGGCACCAGCCCGGCGTTTAACGCCAGAAATGGGTCAAAACGTGGATTTTGATGCCATTTGGTGCAAGGATGACTTTTCCTTGACACTACAGGATCTGTGGACCCCACAGGACCCTACCATCACTCTCTCTCTTCTTCCCCCATTCACCAATCACCTCAACACCTCTTCACCAAAAACCCCTCACCTATCAAATCCCATCTTTCTCTTCACCACTCACATCCATCCTTCATAAAACCCCACCAACCTCACCCTTCAAATTCAAACCACTTTCCCTCCCAAACCCACCCTCAAATGGCCGAACCTTTACCCCCTCTCTCCTATAAATACCCTTCTTCAACCCTTCATTTTCACACAACCTAAAGACCACTTCTTCCCCTTTGGCCGAACACACTACCCTCCCCCTCTTCCTCATTTCTTCTTCTTCTACTCCTTTCTTTCTTCTTTTGCTCGAGGACGAGCAAACATTTTAAGTTTGGTGTGGTAAAAGCGTTTTTTCGTTTTTCCATAACCATTATGGCACCAAAGGCCGGAGAAACCTCTAAAAAGAGGAAAGGGAAAGCAAAAGCTTCCACCTCCGAGTCATGGGAGATGGATAGATTCCTCTCAAAGGTGCATCAAGACCACTTCTATGAAGTTGTGGCCTTGAAGAAGGTGATCCCCGAAGTCCCCTTTTTACTCAAAAAGGGTGAATATCCGGAGATCCGCCATGAGATCCAAAGAAGAGGTTGGGAAGTTCTCACCAACCCCATTCAACAAGTTGGAATCTTGATGGTTCAAGAGTTCTATGCCAATGCATGGATCACAAAGAACCATGACCAAAGTGTGAACCCGAATCCAAAGAATTATCTTACTATGGTTCGGGGGAAATACTTGGATTTTAGTCCGGAGAGTGTGAGGGTGGCGTTCAACTTGCCTATGATGCAAGGAGATGAGCATCCTTTCACTAGAAGGGTCAACTTTGATCAAAGGTTGGACCAAGTCCTCACAGTCATATGTGAAGAGGGCGCACAATGGAAGCAAGATTCAAGAGGAAAGCCGGTCCAATTGAGAAGGCATGACCTCAAACCCGTGGCTAGAGGATGGTTAGAGTTCATACAACGCTCAATCATTCCCACTAGCAACCGGTCCGAAGTTACCATAGACCGGGCCATCATGATCCATAGTATCATGATTGGAGAGGAAATAGAGGTTCATGAGGTTATAGCCCAAGAACTCTATAAGGTGGCGGACAAGACCTCCACTGTGGCAAGGTTAGCCTTTCCTCACCTCATTTGTCACCTCTGTTATTCAGTTGGAGTTGACATAGAAGGAGATATCCCCATTGATGAGGACAAGCCCATCACCAAGAAAAGGATGGAATACACAAGAGACCCCTCTCATCAAGAAATCCCTGAGATTCCTCAAGGGATGAACTTTCCTCCACAAAACTATTGGGAGCAACTAAACACCTCCCTAGGAGAATTAAGTTCCAACATGGGACAACTAAGGGTGGAGCATCAAGAACACTCCATTCTCCTCCATGAAATTAGAGAAGATCAAAGAATCATGAGGGAGGAGCAACAAAGACAAGGAAGAGACATTGAGGAGCTCAAGCACTCCATAGGACCTTCAAAAGCAAGGAAGAGCCGCCATCACTAAGGTGGACCCATTCCTTGATTTCCTTGTTCTTTATTCCCTTGTTTTTCGAAATTTTTATGCTTTATGTTATCCATGTTTGTGTCTTATGATCATTAGTGTCTTAGTGTCTATGCCTTAAAGTTATGAATGTCCTATGAATCCATCACCTTTCTTGAATAAAAATGTGCTTAATTGAAAAAGGAAGAATTGCATGAATTTTGAATTTTATAATAGTTTAATTATTTTGATGTGGTGGCAATATTTTTGTTCTCTGAATGTATGTGTAAACAGTGCATATGTATCTTGAATTTGTGGTTCATGAATGTTGGCTCTTGAAAGAATGATGAAAAAGGAGACATGTTACTGAGGATCTGAAAAATCAATAAAATGATTCTTGAAGCAAGAAAAAGCTATTCAAAAAAAAAAAAAAAGAAAAAAAAAAACCGAAAAAAAAAAAAAATCGAAAAAAAAAGAAAGAAAAGAAAGAAAAAGAAAAGAAATAAAGTTGTGATCCAAGGCAAATAAGAGTGTGCTTAAGAACCCTGGACACCTCTAATTGGGGACTTTAGCAAAGCTGAGTCACAATCTGAAAAGGTTCACCCAATCATGTGTCTGTGGCATGTATGTATCCGGTGGTAATACTGGAAGACAGAGTGCTTTGGGCCACAGCCAAGACTCAATAAATAGCTATGTTCAAGAATCATCATACTTTACTAGGAGAATCATTAACACTATCTGGACTCTGAGTTCCTAAAGAAGCCAACCATTCTGAATTTCAAGGGATAGATTGAGATGCCAAAACTGTTCAGAGACAGAAGGTTAAAAGCCCCGCTCATCTAGTTAATACTGATCTTCACAGATGTTTTTGGAATTCATTGCATATTCTCTTCTTTTGATCTTATTTGATTTTCAGTTGCTTGAGGACAAGCAACAATTTAAGTTTGGTGTTGTGATGAGCGGATAATTTGTATACTTTTTGGCATTGTTTTTAGTATGTTTTTGATATCTTTTAGTTAGATTTTAGTACATTTTTATTAGTTTTTATTTAAAATTCACTTTTCTGGACTTTACTATGAGTTTGTGTGTTTTTCTGTGATTTCAGGTATTTTCTGGCTGAAATTGAGGGACCTGAGCAAAAATCTGATTCAGAGACCAAAAAGGACTGCAGATGCTGTTGGATTCTGACCTCCCTGCACTCGAAGTGGATTTTCTGGAGCTACAGAAGCCCAATTGGCGCGCTCTCAACGGCGTTGGAAAGTAGACATCCAGGGCTTTCCAGCAATATAATAGTCCATACTTTGTCCAAGATTTGATGGCCCAAACCCGCAAAGCAATCCGGCCTCAGGAATTCCAGCGTTAAACGCCGGAACAGGAATAAAAGTTGGAGTTAAACGCCCAAACTGGCATGGGAGCTGGCGTTTAACTCCAGAAAAGTTCTCTACACGAATTTCCTTGATTGCTCAGCCCAAGCACACACCAAGTGGGCCCGGAAGTGGATTTTTATGTCATTTACTCATCTTTGTACACCTAGGCTACTAGTTATCTATAAGTAGGACCTTTTACTATTGTATTTGTATCGAGACTTTGGTAGCTATCTTTGTTTTATGCTATCTTAGACCTCTGGGAGGCTGGCCATTCGGCCATGCCTAGACCCTGTTCTTATGTATTTTCAACGGTGGAGTTTCTACACACCATAGATTAAGGGTGTGGAGCTCTGCTGTACCTCGAGTATTAATGCAATTACTATTGTTCTTCCATTCATTCCGCTTGTTCTTTTACCAAGATATCACTTGTTCTTCAACATGATGATGGTGATGATTGACGCCCATCACCACTCTCACCTATGAACAAGGTGATTGACAACCATTCTTGTTCTACAAGCATTCGAGGCTTAGTGAATATCTTGGATTCTTCGGAGTCTTCGTGGTATAGGCAGGACCTGATGGCAGCATTCAAGAGAATCCGGAAGGTCTAACCTTGTCTGTGGTGTTCTGAGTAGGATTCAATGACTGAATGACTGTGACGTGCTTCAAACCCTGAGGGCGGGGGCGTTAGTGATAACGCAAAAGAATCACTGGATTCTATTCCGCGCCTGATTGAGAACCGACAGATGAATTCCGCTATGCCGTGACAGGACATATGCAATCGCTTTCACTGAGAGGATGGGAGGTAGCTGCTGACAACAGTGAGACCCTATACGAGCTTGCCATGGAAGGGAGTAAGAAAGGATTGGATGAAGGCTGTAGGAAAGCAGAGAGACGGAAGGGAAGGCATCTTCATACACTTGTCTGAAGCTCATACACCAATGATATACATAAGTATCACTATCTTTATCTTCTATGTTATTTTCGTTCATCACCATATATATCTGAGTTTGCCTGACTAAGATTTACAAGATGACCATAGCTTGCTTCATTACTAACAATCTCCGTGGGATCGACCCTTACTCACGTAAGGTTTTATTACTTGGACGACCCAGTGCACTTGCTGGTTAGTTGTGCGAAGTTGTGTAATGCCATGGTATTAAGCGCACCAAGTTTTTGGAGCCATTACCAGGGATTATGAGAGTTGTGAAAAAGTATAGTTCACAATTTCGCCGACCACTAAGTCAGAGTGGTTCTGCTTAGAATTCTCTGTCTGTTGCTGAGAAGATGATGGAAAAGGCTTGCCATTGCTAAACCTGTTTCTTCCACTATTATTGTTGTTGAAACCTTGTTGAGGTCTCTGTTGATCCTTCCATGAGAAATTTGGGTGATTTCTCCATGAAGAATTATAGGTGTTTCCATAGGGTTCTCCCAGGTAATTCACCTCTTCCATTGAAGGGTTCTCAGGATCATAAGCTTCTTCCTCAGATGAAGCATCCTTAGTACTGCTTGGTGCATTTTGCATTCCAGACAGACTTTGAGAAATCAAATTGACTTGTTGAGTCAATATCTTATTCTGAGCCAGAATGGCATTCAGAGTATCAATCTCAAGAACTCCTTTCTTCTGATTTGTCCCATTGTTCACAGGATTCCTTTCAGAAGTGTACATGAATTGGTTATTTGCAACCATTTCAATTAGTTCTTGAGCTTCTGTAGGCGTCTTCTTCAGATGAAGAGATCCTCCAGCAGAGCTATCCAAAGACATCTTGGATAGTTCAGAGAGACCATCATAGAAAATACCTATGATGCTCCATTCAGAAAGCATGTCAGAAGGACATTTTCTGATTAATTGTTTGTATCTTTCCCAAGCTTCATAGAGGGATTCTCCATCCTTCTGTCTGATGGTTTGGACTTCCACTCTAAGCTTACTCAATTTTTGAGGTGGAAAGAACTTTGCCAAGAAGGCATTGACTAGCTTTTCCCATGAGTCCAGGCTTTCTTTAGGTTGTAAGTCCAACCATGTCCTAGCTCTGTCTCTTACAGCAAAGGTGAATAGCATAAGTCTGTAGACCTCAGGGTCAACCCCATTAGTCTTGACAGTGTCACAGACTTGCAAGAATTCAGCTAAAAACTGATGAGGATCTTCCAATGGAAGTCCATGGAACTTGCAATTCTGTTGCATTAGAGAAACTAATTGAGGCTTAAGCTCAAAGTTGTTTGCTCCAATGGCAGGGATAGCGATGCTTCTCCCATAGAAGTCGGGAGTAGGTGCAGTGAAGTCACCCAGCACCTTCCTTGCATTGTTTGCATTGTTGTTGTTTTCGGCTGCCATGTCTTCTTCTTTGAAGATTTCTGTTAGGTCCTCTACAGAGAGTTGTGCCTTAGCTTCTCTTAGCTTTCACTTCAAGGTCCTTTCAGGTTCAGGATCAGCCTCAACAAGAATGCTTTTGTCTTTGCTCCTGCTCATATGAAAGAGAAGAGAACAAGAAAATATGGAATCCTCTATGTCACAGTATAGAGATTCCTTGAGGTGTCAGAGGGACAGAAAAATAGAAGAAAGAGGTAGAAGAATTCGAACTCAGTGAGATAGAGTTCGAATTGTGCATTGAGGAGGAGTGGTACTCCACAAATAGAAGGATGTGAGAAGAGGGGAAGAGATTTTTTTTTGAAAATTAAGTTAAAAAGATTTTCAGAACATTTTGAAAAATTGATTGATAATTTTCGAAAACTAAAAGTGGGAAAGAAATCAAGTGATTTTTGAAAAAGGATTTTGAAATTAGAAATCAAAAAGATATGATTAAAAACTATTTTGAAAAAGATGTGATTGAAAAGATATGATTTGAAAATAATTTTAAAAAGATTTGATTTTAAAAATTAATGACTTGCCTAACAAGAAAAGATATGATTCAAACATTAAACCTCTCTCAACAGAAAAGGCAACATACTTGAAATGTTCAATCAAATCATTAATTGTTAGCAAGTATCTTTGAAAAAGGAAAGAAATTGATTTTGAAAATATTTGATTGAAAAGATTTGATTTGAAAAAGATTTGATTTTGAAAAACTTTGAAAACTTGAAAAAAATCTGAATTAAAAACAGAATCTTCCCTCTTGTGCCATCCTGGCGTTAAACGCCCAGAATGGTGCACATTCTGGCATTTAACGCCCAATGCACTACCTTTTTAGGCGTTAAACGCCCAACCAGGCACCCTGGCTGGCGTTTAAACGCCAGTCTGTCCTTCTTCACTGGGCGTTTTTGAACGCCCAGCTTTTTCTGTGAAATTCTTCTGCTGCATGTTCTGAATCTTCAGTTCCCTGTACTATTGACTTGAAAATAGAACCAAGATTATATAAACAATGCATGCAAGACACCAAACTTAAAATTAGACACTAGACTCAAACAAGAAACATAAAATATTTTTGGTTTTTATGATTTTGTAATTTTTTTTGTGCTTTTTCGAAAATTATATGAAAATAGAAAATAAAGGTTTCAGAATTCTTAATTTGGATTCCAGGAATCATTGCAATGCTAGTCTAAGACTCCGGTCCAGGAATTAGACATGGCTTCACAACCAGCCAAGCTTTCAAAGAAAGCTTCGGTCCAAAATACTAGACATGGTAAATGCCAGCCAAGCCTTAGCAGATCATTGCTCCAATAGCAAGATTGATAGAAATCAACAAGCTCTTGTGATGATAAGTTGAAACCTCGGTCCAATATGATTAGACATGGCTTTACCGCCAGCCAGACTTCAACAGATCATCATGAAACTCTAGAACTCATTCTTAAGAATTCTGAAAAACACCTAATCTAAGCAACAAAATGAACCATCAGTTGTCCATACACGAAACAATCCCCGGCAACGGCGCCAAAAACTTAGTGTGCGAAATTGTGATCACTACTTTTCACAACTCAAATAATCCCTAGTAATGGCCCCAAAAACTTGGTGCTCAATACCAGGGCATAAACACAACTTTGCACAACTAACCAGCAAGTGCACTGGGTCGTCCAAGTAATAAACCTTACGCGAGTAAGGGTCGATCCCACGGAGATTGTTGGTATGAAGCAAGCTATGGTCACCTTGTAAATCTTAGTCAGGCAGACTTAAATGGATATAGATGATATATGAATAAAACATAAAGATAAAGATAGAGATACTTATGTATATCATTGGTGAGAGCTTCAGATAAGCGTATGAAGATGCTTGGTCCCTTCCGTCTCTCTGCTTTCCTACTGTCTTCATCCAATCCTTCTTACTCCTTTCCATGGCAAGCTTATGCAAGGGTTTCACCGTTGTCAGTGGCTACCTCCCATCCTCTCAGTGGAAATGTTCAACGCACCCTGTCACGGCACGGCTATCCATCTGTCGGTTCTCGATCAGGCCAGAATAGAATCCAGTGATTCTTTTGCATTTGTCACTAACGCCCCGCCCTCAGGAGTTTGAAGCACGTCACAGTCATTCAATCATTGAATCCTACTCAGAATACCACAGACAAGGTTAGACCTTCCAGATTCTCTTGAATGCCGCCATCAGTTCTTGCCTATAACACGAAGACCCTGATCTCACGGAATGGCTGGCTCATTTGTCAGGCGAGCACTCGGTTGTCAGGCGATCAACCATGCGTCGTGTATCAGGAATCCAAGAGATAAACATTAGAGCCTCGTTTGCTTGTAGAACAAAAGTGGTTGTCAGTCACTTTGTTCATAAGTGAGAATGATGATGAGCGTCACATAATCATCACATTCATCAAGTTCTTGAGTGCGAATGAATATCTTAGAATAAGAACAAGCGGAATTGAATAGAAGAACAGTAGTAATTGCATTAATACTCGAGGTACAGCAGAGCTCCACACCTTAATCTATGGTGTGTAGAAACTCCACCGTTGAAAATACATAAGAACAAGGTCTAGGCATGGCCGTGAGGCCAGCCCCCAGAACATGATCAAAGGATTCAAAGACCTAAAGATGATCTAAGATCCACAGATGAAAATACAATAGTAAAAGGTCCTATATATAGAGAACTAGTAGCTTAGGGTGTACAGAGATGAGTAAATGACATAAAAATCTACTTCCGGGCCCACTTGGTGTGTGCTTGGGCTGAGCATTGAAGCATTTTCGTGTAGAGACTCTTCTTGGAGTTAAACGCCAGCTTTTATGCTAGTTTGGGCGTTTAACTCCCATTTTGGTGCCAGTTCCGGCGTTTAACGCTGGGAATTCTGAGGGTGACTTTGAACGCCGGTTTGGGCCATTAAATCTTGGGCAAAGTATGGACTATCATATATTGCTGGAAAGCCCAGGATGTCTACTTTCCAACGCCGTTGAGAGCGCGCCAATTGGGCTTCTGTAGCTCCAGAAAATCTACTTCGCGTGCAGGGAGGTCAGAATCCAACAGCATCTGCAGTCCTTTTTAGTCTCTGAATCAAATTTTTGCTCAGGTCCCTCAATTTCAGCCAGAAAATACATGAAATCACAGAAAAACACACAAACTCATAGTAAAGTCCAGAAAAGTGAATTTTAACTAAAAACTAATAAAAATATACTAAAAACTCAACCAAATATACTAAAAACACACTAAAAATAATGCCAAAAAGCGTATAAATTATCCGCTCATCACCGGTCTCGGGCTAGAGCAGTAGTAGGGACAGCTGGACCTTCAGCCCCTATAGCAGCCCCGTCTTCTTCTACAGCAGCAGCTCCATCTTCTTCGACAGCTCCTCATTCAGCACCTGATCCCACTTACCTACTGGTCCAGCGTCTGTTTCGGTTCTTGGAGTGCGAGAGGCACCATGTCAGGCACCGACTGGATCGGATGGATCAGACACTCATCTCCCTCGACGCTGAGTTACCTCCGCTTCCAGACTCCCCGGCCTCCGATGAGCAGGATCATCAGTAGAAGGATGCGGATGCGCCGACTCAGCAGGATGCACCTCCAGCCACTCCTGACACTACAGAGACTCCACAGACCCATGAGGAGCCGACCCCACAGCCTCAGACAGATTCAGCACCTACCGTTGTACCTCCCACTGATCCTCCAGTTTAGCATCGAGGATGATGCTCGATCTTAAGTGTGGGGAGGTCACCGGTAGCATCATTAGAGGACCAGTGAACATTTTGGCCACTTTCCTAGTTATCTTATCTTGCATATCTTTTGTATATATTTGATGCAGTTCGAGTTTATTTTGGATACTCTTGCTATTTTGGCTCATTTTGGATACCTTTACTGCTTATTTTGGATTTTAGATATTTTGATGCTTTTGGATATCTTTAGATGTTTTAAATGATAGATTCCATACTTTCAGTGGGATTTTTCTTTATACATTTTTGCATATCTTTCTTTTTAGTTTGTGGTTGTGATTAGAAACCATATTTTGAATTGCAAAAACTTAGTTACCCTTTTTGCAAAAGGAATTGGTTTTAAGTGAAAAAGGAAGGAAAAGGGTAAACTAAGGAAAATTTTTGAATTTTTCAATGCTTAGTCAAATATTGAGAATTTTTCAAGAAATTTAATTATAGGGCACCAACCCAATTGATTGAAGAAAATTTTTGGTGAAACTTGCTTGAATTCTTATTTTGTGAAGCATGTATTGAATTAAGAACACAAGCTTGTGAGACTTGAGCCTATTGATGTGGTTACATTTTATAACCACTTATTTTCCATTCTTGTGTGAAATTGTTCTCTTTCTATGATTGTGATCCTTGATTTGTTTGACTCTTTATGTCCATTATTTTGTGTATTCATGTATTTGTATGATTGAGGCCATTATTTCATTAGCCCACTTACCCAAATAGACTACCTTTTACTCTCTATTGTTAGCCAATTTTGAGCCTATGCTTAACCAACTTGTTCTCATTTTAGCACATTACAAGCCCAAGGCGGAAAACCAATGAAAGTCCTTGTTGGGATCTTTGATTAGCCTAGGCTAGTGAGAGTATTTATTATTCAAAGTTGGTGAGGCGTGGGAATATTGGATGGGATAAAAAGGGTAGTACACTTTCATATTTAGGAATTGGGAACATATTCATGTCTTGATTGAATGTATAAGACCTTATGCAATTGATGTCCTTGCACAAAGTATAAAAAGAAAAGAAAAAGAGGAGGAAAATAAAATGAAAAAAAAAGAAAAAAATGAATATAGAAAAAAATGAAAAGAGAAGAAAAATAATAATAAAAGGGGACAAAACGCCCCAAAGAGAAGTCAATAAAAAGGAATCAATGCATAAGTGTTATGAATCAAGGAATAGAATGCATGAACATGTAAGAAAAAGTGAAGAATGGGTAGTTAGAATAGTTTGAATTTGTATAGGTCACTATATAGTTAGGTGGGAAAGTCTATACTAATCAAAGATCTAAACTCTAGTCCACTTAACCATAAATGATCCTACCTTGACCCTAACCCCATTACAACCTAAATGAAAGACCTCATGATGAATGTATGCATGCATTGAATAAATGTTGATTGTTAGAAGAAAATCAAATTTTGGAAAGCTTGATTAGAAGAGAATTGAGTGAATTAACCCTTAAACACTTGAGTGAATAGAGCGGATACACATCTGATGAGGGTTCAAAAGTTCAATCACATGTGTTCACCCATATTATCTATATTCTTGCAAGCTTGAATTTCTTTTGATAATTCAATACGATTGTGGTTGGGACTTAACTCCTATTGCCCTAGCTATTGTGCTTATGCATGTCTCTTGGGAATTGATTTGTTTGAACTAAGCATTTCCAATTGCTTTAGGTAGTTGCATTTAGATAAGTTCATATAGCTTAGTTGCATTCAATAAATGTCATACCCCTTAGTTCCTTCTTATTTTAGCATGAGGACATGCTAAGGTTTAAGTGTGGGGAGGTTGATAAACCCCATTTTTAGGGTTTATCTTGTATTAAATTTAGAGTATTTTGATAACCTTTTCTCGCATTTAGCCTATGAATCAGCATGGTTTTGTAATCTCTCCCGTATTTGTGCTTAAGTGTAAAAACATGCCTTTTAAGCCTTGTTTTGATGAATTCTAATTCCTCTTTGATTCCATAAGATGCCTTGATGTGTTTGCTAGTAATCTCAGGTTGAAATAGGCTAGACATGGATCAAAGGAGCAAGGAAGGAAGCATGCAAGTGGAGAGAAGCACAAAAGACAAAGAATTGATCTCGGCCAAGCACGCGCACGCGCACAAGGCGCCCGCGCGCACATTGCAGAATCGGCCAGGGACGCGCACGCGTACCGTGCGCGCACGTGTCGAAGCCCGCACATGACTTCATTAAAGCAACACGTGCCTGGCGATTTGGAAGGGTTTCTGAACCCATTTTGGCGCCAATTACTGATAGAAAGGAATAAAAGGATCAAGGATTGAGGGAAAAGGATCAATCTATCATATAGCATAATTAGGATTAGTTTAGAGTTAGTTTTAGAGAGAGAAGCTCTCACTTCTCTCTAGAATTAGGATTAGGTTTAGGCTAATCTCTCTTCTTAGATCTAGGTTTAATTCATGCTTTAATTCACTTCTCCTTTATCAAATCTTAATCTTCTCCTCTTCCTCTTTCTAGTTAGATGCTTTAATAATTGTAATTCTTCATTTTTTTTTTGGATAGATTGTTGTTCATTTGTTTTCTTTCAATAATGCAATTTGAGGTAATTCATGATAATTGTGATTTCCTTGATTGTTGTTGTTAATTCTTTGTATTCAATTGTAGTTAGAATTAATTCTTGTTGTCAATTTACTATGCTTTTCTTTTGTGCCTTCCAAGTGTTTGATGAAATGCTTGGTTGGATTTTAGAGTAGAATTTTATACTCTTGGCTTGGAAAGGTAACTTAGGACCTCTTGAGTTACTAATGTCCAAGTGATTGATGATTGGGAGCCATTGACTCTAGTTCTCACTAATTGGATTAGTGGAGAGTTAGGACTTATGGACTAGGATTGATATAGCTCATTTGACTTTCTGATGAGCGGATAATTTATACGCTTTTTGGCATTGTTTTTAATATGTTTTTAGTATATTTTAGTTAGTTTTTATATTTTTATTAGTTTTTAGTTAAAATTCACTTTTCTGGACTTTACTATGAGTTTGTGTGTTTTTCTGTGATTTCAAGTATTTTCTGGCTGAAATTGAGGGTCCTGAGCAAAAATCTGATTCAGAGGCTAAAAAGGACTGCAGATGCTGTTGGATTCTGACCTCCCTGCACTCGAAGTGGATTTTCTGGAGCTACAGAAGCCCAATTGGCGCGCTCTCAATGGCATTGGAAAGTAGACATCCTGGGCTTTCCAGCAATGTATAATAGTTCATACTTTGCCCGAGATTTGATTGCCCAAACCGGCGTTGCAAATCAGCTTCAGAATTCCCAGCATTTAACGCCGGAACTGGCATAAAAATTGGAGTTAAACGCCCAAACTGGAATAAAAGCTGGCGTTTAACTCCAGAAAAAGTCTCTATCCATGAAAGCTTCAATGCTCAGCCCAAGCACACACTAAGTGGACCCCGGAAGTGGATTTTTACGTCATTTACTCATTTATGTATACTCTAGGTTACTAGTTCACTATTAATAGGATCTTTTGACATTGTATCTACACCTTATGACACTTTACACGTTTCTCATTGTATCTTCTACAGCATGAGTCTCTAAACCCCATGGTTGGGGGTGAGGAGCTCTGCTGTGTCTTGATGGATTAATGCAATTATTACTGTTTTTCATTCAATCATGCTTGCTTCCATTCTAAGATATCACTTGTTCTTAAACCTGATGAATGTGATGATCCATGACACTCATCATCATTCTCAACTATGAACGTGTGCCTGACAACCACATCTGTTCTACCTTAGATTGAGTAGATATCTCTTGGATTCTTTAATCGGAATCTTCGTGGTATAAGCTAGAATTGATGGCGGCATTCAAGAGAATCCGGAAGGTCTAAACCTTGTCTGTGGTATTCTGAGTAGGATTCAAGGATTGAATGACTGTGATGAGCTTCAAACTCCTGAGGGCTGGGCGTTAGTGACAGACGCAAAAGAATCACTGGATTCTATTCTGGCCTGATCGAGAACCGACAGATGGATAGCCGTGCCATGACAGGGTGCGTTGAACATTTCCACTGAGAGGATGGGAGGTAGCCATTGACAACAGTGAAACCCTACATACAGCTTGCCATGGAAGGAGCCTTGCGTGTTTAAAGAAGATGACAGTAAGAAAGCAGAGGTTCAGAAGACAGAGCATCTCCAAAACCTCAACCTGTTCCCCATTACTGCAAAACAAGTACTTATTTCATGTTCTTTTGCTTTTTACAATCAACCCTGATAATTATTGATATCCTGACTAAGAGTTACAAGATAACCATAGCTTGCTTCAAGCCGACAATCTCCGTGGGATCGACCCTTACTCACGTAAGGTATTACTTGGACGACCCAGTGCACTTGCTGGTTAGTTGTGCGGGATTGCAAAAGTGTGATTGTAATTTCGTGCACCAAGTTTTTGGCGCCGTTGCCGGGGATTGTTTGAGTTTGGACAACTGACGGTCTATCTTGTTGCTTAGATTAGGACTGTTTTGTTTTTGTTGGTTTAGAGTCTTTTATTTGAGTTTAGTTTCATATTTTAAGTTTGGTGTCAATTGCATGCTTTTGTTTTCTTTTAATTTTTCAAATTTGCATGTTCTTAGTCCTCTCTTGTTCTTTAAAAATTCTAAGTTTGGTGTCCTCTTTGTGTTTTTCCTTTAAAATTTTCGAAAATTTGTGTTTGATTTTCTAAAAATTTTAAGTTTGGTGTCATTTTGTTGTTTTTCTCTTTCCTCTTTTCAAAAATCAAATCTTTTTCAAAATAATTTTTAATCATATATTTTCAATTGCTAATTCCAAAATCTTTTCAATTAACTAATTGATTTGGTTCTCATTTTGCTTTGATCTTATTTTCTTTTAATTTTCGAAATTTTATTTAATTTCCGTTTATTTTTTTTTTCGGTCACTTTTAGTTAAAAAAATTACTTTACTTGTGAATTCATATCATATTCCCTTTCTCCATCATGGACCTAAGTGGAATTGAACAGTCCAGAAGGACTCTGGGGTCATATGCTAACTCCATTACAGCTGCATATGGGAGTAGCATCTGTATACCTCCCATTAAAGCAAGCAGCTTTGAGCTAAATCCTCTACTCATTATCATGGTGCAGCAAGCATCAATCTAATACCTGCATCCACTATCAGAAAGCTTGGGTTGACTGAAGAAGTCAAACCAACCCGGATATGCCTCCAACTTGCTGATGGCTCTATTAAATATCCATCAGGCATAATTGAGGACATGATTGTCAAGGTTGGGCCATTCACCTTTCCAACTGACTTTGTAGTGCTGGAAATAGAGGAGCACAAGAGTGCAACTCTCATTCTAGGAAGACCTTTCCTAGCAACTGGACGAACTCTCATTGATGTACAAAAAGGGGAAGTAACCTTGAGAGTCAATGAGGATGAGTTCAAGTTGAATACTGTAAAAGCTATGCAGCATCCAGACACATCAAATGACTGCATGGGCGCTGACATTATTGACTCTTTGGTGGAAGAGATCAATATGACTGAGAGTCTCGAATCAGAGCTAGAGGACATCTTTAAAGATGTTCAGCCTAATTTGGAGAAATCAGAGAGAATAATAGAACCTATGAAAATCCCTCAGGAAGAGGAGAAACCTCCCAAACCCGAGCTCAAACCATTACCACCATCCCTGAAATATGCATTTCTAGGAGAAGGTGATACCTTTCCTGTAATCATAAGCTCTGCTTTAAATCCACAGGAAGAGGAAGCACTGATTCAAGTGCTAAGGACACACAAGACAGCTCTTGGGTAGTCCATAAGTGATCTTAAGGGCATTAGCCCAGCAAGATGCATGCACAAGATCCTATTGGAGGATAATGCCAAACCAGTGGTCCAACCACAAAGGCGGCTAAATCCAGCCATGAAGGAGGTGGTGCAGAAAGAGGTCACTAAATTACTAGAGGCTGGGATTATTTATCCTATTTCTGATAGCCCCTGGGTGAGCCCTGTCCAAGTTATCCCCAAGAAGGGAGGCATGACAGTAGTTCATAATGAAAAAAATGAACTGGTTCCTACAAGAACAGTCACAGGGTGGCGTATGTGTATTGACTACGGAAGGCTTAATACAGCCACCAGAAAGGATCATTTTCCTTTACCATTCATAGACCAAATGCTAGAAAGACTAGCTGGTCATGATTATTACTGCTTTTTGGATGGCTATTCAGGTTACAACCAAATTGTAGTAGATCCTCAAGACCAAGAGAAAACAACATTTACTTGCCCTTCTGGCGTGTTTGCCTACAGGAGGATGCCTTTTGGTCTGTGTAATGCTCCTGCAACCTTTCAGATATGCATGCTATCCATATTCTCTGATATGGTGGAGAAATTCCTGAAAGTCTTCATGGATGACTTCTCAGTATATGGAGACTCATTCAGCTCCTGTCTTAACCATCTAGCACTTGTCCTGAAAAGGTGCCAAGAGACTAACCTGGTTTTAAACTGGGAGAAATGTCACTTTATGGTGACTGAAGGAATTGTCCTTGGACACAAAATTTCAAGCAAGGGAATAGAGGTGGATAAGGCAAAGGTAGAGGTAATTGAAAAATTACCACCACCTGCCAATGTTAAGGCAATCAGAAGCTTTCTGGGGCATGCAGGATTCTACAGAAGGTTTATAAAGAATTTTTTGAAAATTGCAAAACCTCTGAGCAACCTGCTAGCTGCTGACATACCATTTGTGTTTGACACACAATGTCTGCAGGCATTTGAGACCCTGAAAGCTAAGCTGGTCACAGCACTAGTCATCTCTGCACCAGACTGGACATTGCCATTCGAACTAATGTGTGATGTCAGTGACCATGCCATTGGTGCAGTGTTGGGACAGAGGCATAACAAGCTTCTGCATGTCATTTATTATGCCAGCCGTGTTCTAAATGATGCACAGAAGAATTACACAACCACAGAAAAAGAGTTACTTGCAGTGGTCTATGCCATTGACAAGTTTAGATCCTATCTAGTAGGATCAAAGGTGATTGTGTACACTGACCATGCTGCTCTTAAGTACTTACTCACAAAGCAGGATTCAAAACCCAGGCTCATAAGATGGGTGTTGCTTCTGCAAGAGTTTGATATAGAAATAAGAGACAGAAAAGGGACAGAGAACCAAGTAGCTGATCATCTGTCCCGAATAGAACCAGTAGCTGGGGCGTCCCTTCCTTCTACTGAGATCTCTGAGACTTTCCCAGATGAGCAACTCTTTGCCATTTAGGAAGCTCCATGGTTTGCAGATATTGCAAATTACAAAGTTGTGAGGTTCATACCCCAAGAGTACAGCAGGGTGCAAAGAAAGAAATTAATTTCAGATGCCAAGTACTACCTATGGGATGAGCCATATCTCTTTAAGAGATGTACAGACGGAATGATCCGCAGATGTGTACCCAGAGAGGAAGCACAAAGGATCCTATGGCACTGCCATGAATCACAATATGGGGGACATTTTGGAAGTGAGCGAACAGCCACTAAGGTCCTCCAATGTGGCTTCTACTGGCCTACTCTCTATAGAGATGCCCGAGAGTTTGTGTGTAACTGTGACAGCTGCCAAAGAGCTGGTAACTTACCTCACGGATACGCCATGCCTCAACAAGGGATCTTAGAGATTGAATTGTTTGATGTATGGGGGGATTGACTTCATGGGTCCGTTCCCACCATCATACTCAAACACTTACATTCTGGTGGCAGTGGACTATGTATCTAAGTGGGTAGAAGCAATTGCTACACCCACTATGATACTAAGACCGTGTTGAAATTCCTCCAGAAACACATCTTCAGCAGATTTGGTGTTCCCAGAGTCCTAATCAGTGATGGGGGTACTCATTTCTGTAATAAACAGCTCTACTCTGCTATGGTCCGATATGGAATTAGCCACAAAGTGGCAACCCCGTATCATCCACAGACAAATGGGCAAGCTGAAGTCTCTAACAGAGAGCTAAAAAGAATCCTAGAACGGACTGTAATTGCCCGTAGAAAGGATTGGGCAAAGAGCTTGGATGATGCTCTGTGGGCATACAGAACAGCATTCAAGACTCCAATAGGAACCTCTCCATACCAACTTGTGTATGGCAAGGCCTGTCATCTGCCCGTGGAACTGGAACATAAAGCCTACTGGGCGACCAGATTCCTAAACCTGGATGCTAAGTTAGCTGGTGAAAAAAGATTGCTCCAGCTAAATGAGCTAGATGAATTTACACTCAGTGCCTTTGAAAATGCAAAGATTTATAAGGAAAAGGCAAAGAAGTGGCATGACAAGAAGTTGTCATCCAGAGTCTTTGAGTCAGGATAAAAAGTTCTGCTCTTCAACTCTAGGCTCAGATTGTTCCCAGGAAAACTTAAATCCTGGTGGAGGGGTCCGTATGTGATTACAGGAGTGTCGCCATATGGATATGTTGAGCTTCAGGATACTGATTCTGACAAAAAGTTCATTGTTAATGGACAGAGGATCAAGCATTATCTTGAAAGCAATTTTGAGCAAGAATGCTCAAAACTGAGGCTTGAATGATCCTCAGTGAAGGTCCAGCTAAAGACAATAAAGAAGCGCTTGCTGGGAGGTAACCCAGTCATTAGCAGGTTATCTGTTTTGTTTAATCAAAGTTTGATATATATTCTCAAAGGGCAAATATCAAAATTGAAAGAATTCACAGAGTTACAGAAGGATTCAGTGCAAAAAGCAGAGAAAAAGAGCTTGCTGGCGAAAAAACGCCAGTAAAGGGTACTTTGGGCGTTAAATTTGGTATGGATAAAAGATCTTCCTATGTTATACTATTCCATTCTCGACGATGAATCGATTTGATAGCTTAGTTTAGATATTGTTATTCATGATATTATATTGGTTCTATTTGATATCGACCATTTTTTTTACAGAAATATAGTATGATTTGACATCAGAATCGCAAAATGTTAAGGACGCCAGAATGGGCACCATTCTGGGCGTTTAACGCTAGTAAAGGTGCCATTTTGGGCGTTAAACGCCAGAATGGGCACCATTCTGGGCGTTTAACACCAGGTGTGCAGCATCCTGGGCGTTTAGCAAAACACCCAGTGATGAAGGGAATTCTGGCGTTTAACGCCAGCCAGGGTACCTGGCTGGGCGTTAAACGCCCACAATGGCCAGCATTTGGGCGTTTAACACCAGAAAGGTGGGGGACAGAGATTTCGCTTTCTAATCAAAATTTTTTCAAACTTTCCTATTTTGATCCATAATTTTCTACATAAACACTTTTCAAACTTTCATCATTCACCTTCAAATTTTCAAAAATTAAGATCATTCTTCAAATCTCTCTCAAATCCTTCCCAAATCTTCTTCAAAAACTCAAATATTTCTCAAATTCTTTCTATATCTTCTCAAATCTCCTTCAAAATTTTCGAAATCTCTACCCCTCCCTTATAAATACACGTTCGGCCACCTCTTTCTCCCCACCATTCGAATTTGCTCTCCTCCTATCTCCCCTCTTTCCTTTCTTTTGCTTGAGGACAAGCAAACCTCTAAGTTTGGTGTGCTTTTCCGTGATCACTAAGCCAAGATTCATCAAGATCATGGCTCCTAAGGGAAAACAAACCAATTTAAGAGGCAAGAAAGAGAATAATCCAAAGAGTCTTTGGAATCAAGAGAAATTCTTAACCAAAGAACATGAAGACCATTATCACAAAATAATGGGTCTGAGGTCAGTGATCCCGGAAGTCAAATTCGATCTAAAAGAAGATGAATATCCAGGGATCCAAGAGCAAATTCAAAACAGAGGATGGGAAGTTCTAACCAATCCTGAGATAAAGGTTGGAAGAAATATAGTTCAGAAATTCTACTCAAATCTGTGGCTGACAGATAAGCAGAGAATGACTGGAACTGCTTTCCATACTTACAGAACCATGGTCAGAGGGAAAGTTATCTACTTCCATCTGGACAAAATAAGAGAGGTCTTCAAATTGCCTCAACTGCAAGATGATCCTGAATCCTTTAATAGGAGAATGGTGAGAGTAGATAAGGGGTTGGATCAAGTTCTAGAGGACATTTGCCTCCCTGGAACTAAGTGGATAACCAATTCAAAAGGTGTCCCAAACCAACTCAAGAGGGGAGACCTCAAACCAATTGCAAGAGGCTGGCTAGACTTTATTGGACATTCCATATTGCCCACTAGCAACCGTTCTGAGGTCACTATTAAGAGAGCAGTGATGATTCATTGCATTATGCTTGGAAGAGAAGTGGAGGTTCATCATCTGATTGCTTGTGAGATCTACACAATTGCAAACAAGATTCCACTGAAGCCAAACTGGCTTACCCAAGCTTGATCTCCTTGCTCTGTAAAGAGGCTGGGGTGAAGATGGGAGTAGATGAATTCATACCAATTGAACATCCAATCACCAAGAAGTCAATGGAAGGACAAATGCAAGACAATTCTATCAAAAAGAGGGCGTAGGAGGTTCCTCCCTGAATTTCCTGAATTGACTACTGGGCCAGCCTAGAAGCATCTATCACCAAGTTGCAAGAAACTATGGAACAACTTAAGGAAGAATAGCAGAATCAGAACTGCATGCTTTGCAAATTGCTGAAAGAACAAGAGAAACAGGGGCGTGAACTTCAAGAGTTGAAACGCCAAAAGCTCTCCCCTCAAGTTGAGGGAGCATCCACTTCTCAAAATCAAGGTTGTTGAGTCCTAACTCTGTGATAACCTCTATCATTAGGAGCTTATTTAAATTTTTGTTTTCTATTACTATTAGTCTTATCTTATATCTATTTTTTAGTCTTGTTCTTAATTCATGATTAATAAAATTTAAGGTTCATGTCTTAAAGCTATGAATGTCCTATGAATCCATCACCTCTCTTAAATGAAAAATGCTTTAATCACAAAAGAACAAGAAGTACAGGATTTCGAATTCATCTTTGAAACTAGTTAAAATAGTTTGATGTGGTGACAATACTTTTGTTTTCTGAATGAATGCTTGAACAGTCATATGTCTTTTGAATTTGTGTTTTAAGAATGTTAAAATTGTTGGCTCTTGAAAGAATGAGGAAAAGGAGAAACTGTTATTGAGGATCTGAAAAATCATCAAATTGATTCTTGAAGCAAGAAAAAGCAGTGAATACAAAATTCAAAAATATATATATATATATATATAAAATAATAAATAAAAATAAAGTTGTGATCCCCAGCAAGTGCACTGGGTCGTCCAAGTAATACCTTACGTGAGTAAGGGTCGATCCCACGGAGATTGTTGGTATGAAACAAGCTATGGTCACCTTGTAAATCTCAGTTAGGCAGATTCAATGGTTATGGGTTTCGAAAATCATAATACTAGAAAATAAAAGGGATAGAAATACTTATGTAAATCAATAGTGGGAATTTCAGATAGGTGTGTGGAGATGCTGTGCTCCTCTCGGATCTCTACTTTCTTATTGCTTTCATCCAATCCTTCTTACTCCTTTCCATGGCAAGCTGTATGTAGGGCATCACCGTTGTCAATGGCTACATCCCATCCTCTCAGTGAAAATGGTCCTATGCTCTGTTACAGCACGGCTAATCATCTGTCGGTTCTCAATCAGGTTGGAATAGAATCCCTTGATTCTTTTGCGTCTGTCACTAACGCCCAGCCTTTAGGAGTTTGAAGCTCGTCACAGTCATTCAATCCCGGAATCCTACTCGGAATACCACAGACAAGGTTTAGACCTTCCGGATTCTCATGAATGCCGCCATCAATTCTAGCTTATACTACGAAGATTCTGTTGGGGGATCTAAGAGATATGCGCCCGGCCTAAGGTAGAATGGAAGTGGTTGTCAGTCACGCGCGTTCATAAGTGAGAATGATGATGAGTGTCATGGATCATCACATTCATCAAAGTGTTGTGCAATGTATATCTTGGAATAAGAATAAAAGAGAATTGAATAGAAAGTAACAGTAATTGTATTGAAACTTGAGGTACAGCAGAGCTCCACACCCTTAATCTATGGTGTGCAGAAACTCCACCGTTGAAAATAGATAAGTGAAAGGTTCAGGCATGGCCGAATGGCCAGCCCCTTTGAATGATCAAAAGACCGAATAATCAAAGGCTAAACAGTCAAGAGATTAAAATGTCAAAAGATGTCTAATACAATAGTTAAATGTCCTATATATACTAGACTAGCTACTAGGGTTTACATGAGTAAGTAATTGATGCATAAATCCACTTCCGGTGCCCACTTGGTGTATGTTTAGGCTGAGCTTGATCTATCCACGAGCTGAGGCGTTTATTGGAGTTGAACTCCAAGTTATAACATGTTTTGGGCGTTCAACTCCGGATCATGAGGTGTTTCTGGCGTTTAACTCCAGACAGCAGCATGTACTTGGCGTTCAACGCCAAGTTACGTCGTCAATTTCCGAATAAAGTATGAACTATTATATATTGTTGGAAAGCTCTAGATGTCTACTTTCCAACGCCGTTGAGAGCGCGCCATTTGGAGTTCTGTAGCTCCAGAAAACCCATTTCGAGTGCAGGGAGGTCAGATTCCAACAGCATCAGCAGTCCTTTTGTCAGCCTTTTTCAGAGTTTTGCTCAAGTCCCTCAATTTCAGCCAGAAATTACCTGAAATCACAGAAAAACACACAAACTCATGGTAAAGTCCAGAAATGTGAATTTAACATAAAAACTAATGAAAACATCCCTAAAAATAGCTTGAACTTACTAAAAACTACCTAAAAACAATGCCAAAAAACGTATAAATTATCCGCTCATCACAACACCAAACTTAAATTGTTGCTTGTCCCCAAGCAACTGAAAATCAATTAGGATAAAAAGAAGAGAATATACTGTAAATTCCAAAATATCAATGAATATTAATTCTAATTAGATGAGCGGGACTTGTAGCTTTTTGCTTCTGAACAGTTTTGGCATCTCACTTTTTCCTTTGAAGTTTAGAATGATTGGCTTCTCTAGGAACTTAGAATTTCGTATAGTGTTATTGACTTTCCTAGTTAAGCATGTTGATTCTTGAACACAGCTACTTATGAGTCTTGGCCGTGGCCCTAAGCATTTTGTTTTCCAGTATTACCACCGGATACACAAATGCCACAGACACATAACTGGGTG
This sequence comes from Arachis stenosperma, assembly GCF_014773155.1. Lineage (NCBI taxonomy): Eukaryota > Viridiplantae > Streptophyta > Magnoliopsida > Fabales > Fabaceae > Arachis > Arachis stenosperma. The sequence goes on along the minus strand of NC_080381.1, from coordinate 42,861,993 downwards.
AACCTTTTCAGATTGTGACTCAGCTTTGCTAAAGTCCCCAGTTAGAGGTGTCCAGAGCTCTTAAGCACACTCTTTTTGCTTTGGATCACGACTTTAACCACTCAGTCTCAAGCTTTTCACTTGGACCTTCATGACACAAGCACATGGTTAGGGACAGCTTGATTTAGCCGCTTAGGCCTGGATTTTATTTCCTTGGGCCCTCCTATCCATTGATGCTCAAAGCCTTGGATCCTTTTTACCCTTGCCTTTTGGTTTTAAGGGCTATTGGCTTTTTCTGCTTGCTTTTTCTTTTTCTTTTTCTTTTTCTTTTCAAGCTTTCTTTTTCGCTGCTTTTTCTTGCTTCAAGAATCAATTTCATGATTTTTCAGATCATCAATAACATTTCTCTTTGTTCATCATTCTTTCAAGAGCCAATAGTTTTAACATTCATAAACAACAAAATCAAAATTATGCACTGTTCAATCATTCATTCAGAAAACAAAAAGTATTGTCACCACATCAATATAATTAAATTAAATTCAAGGACAAATTCAAAATTCATGTACTTCTTGTTCTTTTGAATTAAAACATTTTTCATTTAAGAGAGGTGAAAGATTAATGGAATTATTCATAACTTTAAGACATAGTTACTACTACTAATGATCATGAAGTAGAGACACAAAACATAGATAAACACAACATAAAAACCGAAAAGCAGAAAGAAATAAAAGCAAGGAATGAATCCACCTGAGTGAGGGTGGCGCCTTCTTGAAGGTCCAATGGTGCTTTTTGAGCTCCTTTATGTCTCTTCCTTGCTTCTGTTGCATGATCCCTAGTAATTTTGGTGTTCCTATCCTTAGTTGCTCCCAATAATTGTGTGGAGGACAATTTATCCCTGAGGTATCTCAGGGATCTCTTGATTTGCAGTCAAATGTTCTACCACTGAGCTATAGACCCTTTACATGAATCTTTCCATCTCCCATGACTTGGAGGTGGAAGCTTTTTGTCTTCCCTTTTTTCTCTTCTTCTTTTTCTTTTTTTTTCCTTTTTTTTTGATGTCTCTGGCCTTAGGTGCCATTAATGGTTATGGAAAAGCAAAAAGCTATGCTTTTACCACACCAAACTTAGAAAATTGCTCGCCCTCGAGCAAGAGAAGAAAGAAAAGATGAAGAATAAGAAGAAGATATGGAGGAGATTGAGGGATGTGTGTATTCGGCTATATGGGTGGGATTGGGTGGGAAAGAGAATTTGAATTTTAAAGGTAGGTGGTGTATGGGGAAGAGTGGATAGATGTAGGTGGTGAATGAAAAACAGAAGGGATGACCATGAATGGAGAGAGAGAGGGCGAGGTAGGTGGGGATCCTGTGGGGTCCACAGATCCTAAGGTGATCCTGTGGGGTCCACAGGTCCTGAGGTGTCAAGAAATTCCATCCATGCACCAAATAGGCATGTAAAATGCCTTTGCATACCAATCTAGCGTTTAAACGCCGAGTGGTGCACATTCTGGGCGTTCAATGCCCATATGTAACATGTTTCTGGCGTTGAATGCCAGTTTCATGCTTGTTACTGGCGTTCAGCGCCAGCTTTTCTTCTAGGCACATTCCTGACGTTCAAACGCCAGAATGTTGCTTGTTTCTGGCGTTCAGCGCCAGATTCATGCTCTGTTCTAGCGTTGAACGCCAGCCAGATGCTCCTTACTGGCATTGAACGCCAGCCTGTGCTTCCTCTAGGGTGTGATTTTTCTTCTGCTGTTTTTGATTCTATTTTTAATTTTTATATTTTTATCGTGACTCCTCATGATCATGTACCTAATAAAACACAAAATAACAATAAAATAAAATAAAATTAAAATTAGATAAATAAAATTGGGTTGCCTCCCAACAAGCGCTTCTTTAATGTCAATAGCTTGACAGTGGCTCTCATGGAGCCACAAAGTGATCAGGTCAATGTTGTATAGTCCCAACACCAAACTTAGAGTTTGGATATGGGGTCTTAACACCAAATTTAGAGTTTGGTTGTGGCCTCCCAACACCAAACTTAGAGTTTGACTGTGGGGGCTTTTCTTGACTCTGAACTGAGAGAAGCTCTTCATGCTTGCTCTCTTTTGTCACAGAGGGATGGCCCTGTGCCTTAAACACAAGGTAGTCCCCATTCAATTGAAGGACTAATTCACCTCGGTTGACATCTATCACAGCTCCTGCTGTGGCTAGAAAAGGTCTTCCAAGGATGATGCATTCATCCTCTTCCTTCCTAGTGTCTAAGATTATGAAATCAGCAGGGATGTAAAGGCCTTCAACCTTTACTAACACGTCCTCTACTATTCCATAGGCTTGTCTCAATGACTTGTCTGCCAATTGTAATGAGAACAAGGCAGGTTGTACCTCAATGATCCCCAGCTTCTCTATTACAGAGAGTGGCATAAGATTTATCCCTGACCCTAGATCACATAGAGCTTTTTCAAAGGTCATGGTGCCTATGGTACAAGGTATTAAGAACTTGCCAGGATCTTGTCTCTTTTGAGGTAAAATTTGCTGAATCCAGGTATCTAGTTCATTAATGAGCAAGGGAGGTTCACTTTTCCAAGTCTCATTACCAAACAGCTTGGCATTCAGCTTCATGATAGCTCCTAAATATTGAGCAACTTGCTCTCCAGTCACATCTTCATCCTCCTCAGAGGAAGAATAGTCTTCAGAGCTCATGAATGGCAGAAGGAGATTTAATGGAATCTCTATGGTCTCTGTATGAGCCTCAGATTCCTTTGGATCCTTAATAGGAAACTCCCTCTTGCTTGAAGGATGTCCCAGGAGGTCTTCCTCACTAGGATTTTCGTCCTCCTCCTCCCTTGTGCATTAAGCCATATTGATTATATCAATGGCCTTGCACTCTCCTTTTGGATTCTCTTCTGTATTGCTTGGGAGAATACTGGGAGGAGTTTCAATGACTTTCTTACTCAGCTGGCCCACTTGTGCCTCCAGATTTCTAATGGATGATCTTGTTTCACTCATGAAACTGAAAGTGGCCTTTGACAGATCAGAGACTAGATTGGCTAAATTAGAAGTGTTTTGTTCAGAATTCTCTGTCTGTTGCTGAAAAGATGATGGGAAAGGCTTGCTATTGCTCAGCCTATTGCGTCTACCATTGTTAAAGCCTTGTTAAGGCTTTTGTTGATCCTTCCATGAGAAATTTGGATGATTTCTCCATGATGAGTTATAGGTGTTTCCATAAGGGTCACCCATGTAATTAACCTCTGCCATGGCAGGGTTTTTAGTATCATAAGCTTCTTCAGAAGCTGCCTCTTTAGTACTGTTGGATGCATGTTGCCATCCATTCAGATTTTGAGAGATCATGTTGACCTGTTGAGTCAACACTTTGTTCTGAGCCAATATGGCATTCAGAGCATCAATTTCAAGAACTCCTTTCTTCTGAGGTATCCCATTATTCACGGAATTCCTCTCAGAAGTGTACATGAATTGGTTGTTTGCAACCATATCAATGAGTTCTTGAGCCTCTTCAGGCGTTTTCTTTAGGTGAATAGATCCACCTGCAGAATGGTCCAATGACATTTTCGAAAATTCAGATAGGCCATAATAGAATATATCTAATATGGTCCATTCTGAAAACATGTCAGATGGACATCTTTTGGTCAGCTGCTTGTATCTTTCCCAAGCTTCATAGATGGATTCACCATCTTTTTGTTTGAAGGTTTGAACATCCACTCTCAGCTTGCTCAGCTTTTGAGGAGGAAAGAATTTATCCAAGAAGGCTGTGACCAGCTTATCCCAGGAGTCCAGGCTATCCTTAGGTTGTGAATCCAACCATATTCTAGCTCTGTCTCTTACAGCAAAAGGGAAAAGCATGAGTCTGTAGACTTCAGGATTAACTCCATTTGTCTTTACAGTCTCACAGATCTGCAAGAACTCAGTTAAAAATTGATAATGATCTTCAGATGGAAGTCCATAGAACTTGCAGTTTTGTTGCATTAGAGCAACTAGTTAAGGCTTAAGCTCAAAATTATTGGCTCCAATGGCAGGAATGGAGATGCTTCTTCCATCAAACTTGGAAGTAGGTGTAGTATAGTCACCAAGCATCCTCCTTGCATTATTGTTGTTGGGTTCGGATGCCATATCCTTTTCTTGTTCGAAAATTTCTGTAAGATTTTCTCTGGATTGTTGTATTTTAGCTTCTCTTAGCTTCTTCTTCAGAGTCCTTTCAGATTCAGGATCTGCTTCAACAAGAATGTTCTTGTCCTTTCTCCTGCTCATATGAAAAAGAAGGGAACAAAAAATAATAATAGGGATCCTCTTTACCACAGTAGAGAGATTCCTTAATGTGAGTAGAAGAAAATAAGAATCGAAGAAGGGGAAGAAAAAAATCTCGAACACAGAGGAAGAGAGGGTTCGAATTTTAATATGAAGAGAAGTGTTAGTAAATGAATGAATAAATAGAAAGAGATGAGAGAGAAGAGTTTTCGAAAATTGTTTTTGAAAAATAGTTAGTGATTTTCGAAAATTAAGAGAAGAAATAAAATTAAAATTAAAATTTAAAGCAATTAGTTAATTAAAAGAATTTTGAAAAAGTGGATGATGATTTTCGAAAATTAGAAAGAGAAAAGTGGTTAGGTGGTTTTGAAAAAGATAAGGAATAAACAAAAAGTTAATTAGTTAGTTGAAAAAAATTTGAAAATCAATTTTGAAAAGATAAGGAGTTAGAAAAGATTTTTGAAATTGATTTTGAAAAAGATATGATTTAAAAAAGATATGATTAAAAAGATAAGATTGAAAAGATATTTTGAAAAAGATTTGAAAAAGAAATTAAAAAGATTTGATTTTAAAATTAAAATTGATTACTTGACTAACAAGAAACTAAAAGATATGATCCTAAAATTTAAAGATTGAACCTTTCTTAACAAGAAAGTAACAAACTTCAAATTTTTGAATCAATCACATTAATTGTTAGTAAAGTTTTCGAAAATCATGAAATAAAGATAAGAAAAAGATTTTGAAAATCAATTTTAAAAATTTTCGAAAATAATAATAAAAAAATGAAAAAGATTTGATTTTTGAAAAAGAATTTGAAAAGATAAGATTTTTAAAATTAAAATCTTGACTAGACTAACAAGAAACAACTTATTTTAAAATTTTTGACTAAGTCAACCCAAAGATTTCGAAATTTATGAGTAAAATAAAGAAAATATATTTTTTTGATTTTTTTAATTTTTAATGAAGAGAGAGAAAAACAACTAAATGACTCAAAACATAAAAATTATGAATCAAACACATGATGCATGCAAGAACACTATGAATGTTAAGATGAACACCAAGAACACTTTGAAGATCATGATGAACATCAAAATTTATTTTTGAAAAATTTTCAAGAAAAGAAAAACATGCAAGACACCAAACTTAGAAATTTTTCATGCTTAGACACTATGAATGCAAAAATGCATATGAAAAACAACAAAAGACACAAAACAAGAAAATATGAAGATCAAACAAGAAGACTTACCAAGAACAACTTGAAGATCATGAAGAATACCATGCATGAATTTTTCGAAAAAATGAATAAATTTTAAAAACATGCAATTAACACCAAACTTAAACATTGACACTAGACTCAAACAAGAAACACAAAATATTTTTGGTTTTTATGATTTTATTAATTTTTTTGAAAATTATATACTTTTTGAAAAACAAAAAAGAAGAAAATTTTTTGAAAGATTTTTGAAAACTTTTTGAAAAGAAAATTACCTAATCTGAGCAACAAGATGAACCGTTAGTTGTCCAAACTCAAACAATCCCAGCAACGGTGCCAAAAACATGGTGCACGAAATTGTGATCATCAACAATGACACCAAAAACTTGGTAGCGCTCTCAAACATGAATCACACTTTGTCACAACTCCGCATAACTAACCAGCAAGTGCACTGGGTCGTCCAAGTAATAAACCTTACGTGAGTAAGGATCGATCCCACGGAAATTGATGGTATGAAGCAAGCTATGGTCATCTTGTAAATCTCAATTAGGCGGATTAATAAATGGTTATGGATTTTTCGAAAATAATAATAAATAAAGCATAAAATAAAGGTAGAGTTACTTATGTAAATCATTGGCGGGAATTTCAGATAAGTGTATGGAGATGCTTTGTCTCTGTTGAATCTTTGCAACATACTGCTTTCTTACTTTCAATCCTTCATACTCCTTTCCATGGCAAGCTGTATGTAGGGCATCACCGTTGTCAATGGCTACTTCCCATCCTCTCAGTGAAAAAGGTCCAAATGCTCTTGTCACAGCACGGCTAATCATCTGTCGGTTCTCGATCATGTCGGAATATAATCCATTGATTCTTTTGTGTTTGTCATCACGCCCAACAATTGCGAGTTTGAAGCTCGTCACAGTCATTCAATCCCTGAATCCTACTCGGAATATCATAGACAATGTTTAGACCTTCCGGATTCTCAAGAATGGCCGCCAATAATTCTAGCTTATACCACGAAAATTCTGATCAAGGAATCCAAGAGATATGCGCTCGTTCTAAGGTAGAACGGAAGTGGTTGTCAATCACGTGTTCATAAGGATGGATGATGAGTGTCATGGATCATCACATCCATCAGGTTGAAGTGCAACGGATATCTTGGAACAAGAATAAGCTGAACTGAATAGAAAATAGTAGTAATTGTATTAAAACTCGAGGTACAGTAGAGCTCCACACCCTTAATCTATGGTGTGTAGAAATTCCACCGTTGAAAATACATAAGTGATGAAGGTCCAGGCATGGCTGAATGACCAGCCCCCATGAATGATCAAAAGACCGAATGGTCAAGAGACTATACTGTCAAAAGACACCTAGTACAATAGTAAAAAGTTCTATTTATACTAAAACTAGTTATTAGGGTTTACAGAAATAAATAATTGATGCAGAAATCCACTTCCGGGGCCCACTTGGTGTGTGCTTGGGCTGAGCTTGAGCTTTACACGTGCAGAGGCTTCTCTTGGAGTTAAACGCCAAGTTGTAACGTGTTTTTGGCGTTTAACTCTGGTTTATGACGTGTTTTTGGCGTTTGACTCCAGAATGCAGCATGGAACTGGCGTTGAACGCCAGTTTGCGTCGTCTTGATTCGAATAAAGTATAAACTATTATATATTGCTGGAAAGCTCTTGATGTCTACTTTCCAACGCCGTTGAGAACGCGCCATTTGGAGTTTTTTAGCTCCAAAAAATCCATTTTGAGTGCAGGGAGGTCAGAATCCAACAGCATCAACAGTCCTTTGTCAGCCTCCTTATCACAGTTTTGCTCAGGTCCCTCAATTTCAGCCAGAAAATACCTGAAATCACAGAAAAACACACAAACTCATAGTAAAGTCCAGAAATGTGAATTTTACATAAAAACTAATGAAAACATCCCTAAAAGTAGCTAGATCCTACTAAAAATACCTAAAAACAATGCCAAAAAGCTAATAAATTATCCGCTCATCCCATATCAAGTCGCAAGGCGACGCATACGCGTGACATGACGCGTACACGCGAGAAGGAAAATGCCAAACGACGCGTACACGGGACCCATGCGTACGCGTCGCAACTCGCACGTGACCTCCTTAAAGTGAAAATGCTTGGGGCGATTTCTGAGCTTCCCAAGCCCAGATCCAACTCATTTACGAGGCTATTACATGCAGAATTCAAGAGGGGTCAAGGGGGATCATTCAAAGACTTTAGTTTTAGAGAGAGAGAGATGTAGAATTCTAGAGAGAGGCTCTCTCCTCTCTCTAGATTAGGATTCTTAGTTTTACTCTTTTTAGATCTAGATTTGAATTCTCTCATTCACTTTAATTTTTCTTTTATCTTTACTTGTTCTAGTACTTTACTTCTCTTGTTGTTTCCTTTATTTTGTTAATGTTAGTTTATGAACACTTTTGTTGATCTCTATTTCCTTCAATGAATTTATTATTTTCATGTCTTTTAATGCTTGCTTTAGTTTCTTGTTGTTGATCTCTTGCCTTTGTAGTTATAACTTTCTTTAATTCTTGCAATTTATGATGTTTACTTTTATTGCCTTTTATGTGTTTGATGAAATGTTTCTTTTATTCATGAGTTAGATTGTTCTCCTCTTGGCTTGAGTTGAGTAATTGGAGACACTTGAGTTATCAAACCCTCTTGTTGATTGATAATTGAAAGTTGCTTATTGGCTTGAATGCCACTAAAGCTAGTCTTTCCTTAGGATTTGACTAGGACTTGTGGACTCAAGTTAATTGTATCCACTTGACTTTTCTTCATAGTTAGAGGTTAACTAAGTGGGAGTGATGAATCCACATTTTATGGTATTTATTTGCTTTAATTAGGTGGATTTCATTGGCTTTTCTTGCATTTATCCATTGAAATAGTATAGTTTCATGATATCTTCCTAATTTGTGCTTGAAAGTGAAAACATGCTCTTTAGGCCCCTTTATTGCTAAATTTTATTCACTTTGATCCTATTTGGTGCCTTGATGTATTTGTCAAGTGATTTCAGGTTTTCAAGGCAAGTTTGGGTTGAAGAAGTGAAGAAAGAGCATCCAAAAGGGGAGAAATCATGAAGAAAATGGAGTTTGAAAGCTGCTGCAAAGATGCGTACGCACAGTGATGTGTGCGTACGCACAATGGTGACTTCATGCAAGGATGCGTACGCACCAAATGTCGTGCGTACGCACGATGGAATTTTTGCGCAAGGATGTGTACGCACCGTAGGTCGTGTGTACGCACGTCTGTATGCACGTGAGGTCATTAATACAAATCGTTGGGGGCAATTTCTGGGCCTCCAAAACCCAGTCCAACTCATTTTCTGAAGATATTTAAGGCCAAAATAAAGAGGAATGAAAGGGGGAGCACTTAGATTTAGGTTTTTACATGTTTTTGTTTAGTTTTTCTAGAGAGAGAAGCTCCCTCTTTTCTCTAGAACCTAGGGTTTTTAGTTTAATTGCTTTGTAATTTCTTGTTTTAATTCTTGCTTTAATCTAATTTCTTCTATCTTTCATTGTTCTATTGTCTTAATTTCATTACTTTATCTTATCATTTTCTCCATTTTGCAACTTTTATGTATTTGCACTCTTGTTACTTTAATTTAAATTTAATGCAATTTTATGTTTCATGCCTCTTTTATTGCTTTATTGAGTTGCTATCTTTATTTTCCTTACTTGATAGTTGTAGCATTTATTATTCCTTGTCATTTACCATGCTTTCTTTTCATACTCACCAAGTGTTTTATAAAATGCTTGGTTGAGTTTTTACATAGTTTTTCTCACTCTTGGTTGAGAAATTGAATGGTTTGGGTGAGCTTGAGTGGTGGATGTCCATTCCACATTGTGTGTGGGTTGTTAATTAATTTGGTCTCCCTTGACTCTAAGTGACCCCCTTAGTGTTGACTTAGGACTTAGGGATTGAGATTAATTATGCCTAGTTGACTTATCCTCGATGTAAGATTGACTAATTAGGATTAATTCACACACAATTACCATACTTGTGGTCCACTATTAGGATAAAAAGCCCTAATTACCCAATTCTCACCAAGAGCTCTTTTTGGCATTTAAATTCTATTTGCATTGCTTTTACTTACATGTTAAGTTACTTTCTTGTTATTTACCTTTCTTGCCATTTACATTTCCTTGCCTTCTTATTTCATTGCACTTTATATTTCTTGCAATCTCATGCCATCACAACCCCCAATCCCTCGTAGCCAATAATATGCACTTCATTTGCAACTCCTAGGGAAGACGACCCAGGATTTAAAACTCCCGGTTTATATTTTGTTTTGGATTGTGACTATTCATTTGATTGATGGTCAAATTGTCAGGTTAGGACTATACTTACAACGACAATTCTATTTTAAGATAAAATTCTTAACCTATGCAATTTGGCCGTTGTCAAATTTGGCTCCGTTGTCGAGAATTGCAGTAGTGTTAAATTATTGGCTATTATTAATATGTAAATATGTGAATAGTTTGTTTTTGATTGGTTACTTGTTTTTATTTGTAAATATGTCTCTTAGTTGTTAGTTTGCTTTAATAAATTTTTGTTTTAAAATACATATGTGAATAGTTAGTATTCTTGTTTAAATTGTTTTTTTTTTTTACTTGAATTGTATGTTTACAAATTTTTAATTAGTTTTTGGATGATTGAATTTAAAAAGAATTTTATTTGTACATATTACAAATACTTTGAATAGTCCATAATTTTAATTTAAAAAATACAATTTTAAATTAATTTTAAAATTAATGTAAATAATAGCATATTTTTATTAATTTCTTATTTATATTCATTTTGTATTGTTGGGTGAATTCTTGTTTAAAAAAAAAAAAAAAAAGTCAACTTTGCGCACGCACACTTCAATTCAAGGCTTCTGCTCACAGCGTTGCCCATTTTCCGATCCGTTGTGCGTACGCACACCCAGTCCACCCCCTTCTACTGGGAGCACCCGCACGGTTGGTGCGTCCGCATTCCCCCCCTTAGATGAGAACCTTGTGACTCCTCAGTACCCTCTCCTCCTTCCCCAACGTTCATCCCTATCCTCTCCTTCTCCGTTTCAACACCCACCATCTTCCTTATCACCACCGCGAAGTTCTCTACTTCTGTTTCAAATCTCCATCATTGTCCATCCGCTCTGCAACCGCGGCTTTCTCCTCCTCTCTTTCTTCTTCTTCCCCTCGCCTTCCCACCGCCGCTCACAACCGCCGGCGACCGCCCCAGCCCTTTCCCCTTTTCTTCTTCCTGTTCGTTCTCCCAGTCTCTTTTCCCATTTCTTCCCTTTCCACAACGCAGCTCCATCTTCTTCACTGTCGTCATCGTCCGTCGCAACCCCTGCTTCACCATCACCTCCAGCTCCCGACCCTCCTCTTCGTGCTACAGTAGCGCCGCCAGAGCCCCTCCTTCCCACGTCCGAACCCTTGACCTATCGCAACCATCAGAGCCCCTTTCCTTCGATCTCAACACCGTCGTGCCACACCCCTGTTCCCTCCCCTTCGTATGAAGCCCTTCTCCTCTCCTCTGATTATCGTCACCCCGTACGTCCCCCGTCCATCACTGCTGCAACACATACATCCCTTTCCCTTCTGCCCTGTTCATTCTCTGCATTCCAGGTTTCTGCCTTTCCCCTGTTTTATTTCGTTTTTTTACTATAGCTAGTTAGTTAATTTTTGTTAATTTAGTTCAGTTAGTTTATGCATGCTTAGTTGATTAGGTGGTTAGAGAATCTGGACTGGTTAGTGGATTTAGGTGTCTTTGATTACTGCTGCTGTTTGGGAATGAGTAATTCTTCTTTGTTTGTAACTGGCTTGCTTGATGCTGTTGCCTGGTTATCTATCTATGCTTTGTTTTTGCTGAGTGCTGTTGGCTGAGTTCTTGGGTAAATTTGCACTCGGTTGTTGGATTCAGTTATACTTAATTGTTAAACTTATGCTGCTTCTGGAATGGTTATTAAATTCAAGGAACAGAATGCTGCCCTGTTGTTAGTTATTGCTTTTTCTTGTTGGTGGCTGGTTTTTGAAACAAACAATTCCAAGATATAGCTGTTGCAGTGGTGATGATTTTGATAAATTTCTGAACTCGAGTTGTTATTGCTGCTGGATTGTTTATTATTGCTGTTTTGGGGCTGCATCTTAGGCCATTATTTGCTCATTGCTGCTGGTTCCTTGATTGTTTATGGCTTAATTGCTTAGGTTGTTGAATCAATGTTGGCTTATTTGCTTAGTTCATATGAATTCACATCTGGTTTTTGAGTTTAATTGTCAATGAATTCATAGGAAGTTTGAATTGATTGATTGAAAGTGGGAAATATGCCAATTTACTGCTGAAATGATGCTGGCATTTATCTTAATCTGTTTCAATATTAATTGATTGAGTTGATATTGCATTGCTTTTAGTTTTCAACTGTGCTAAGCTCAATTGATTGATTATCCGGCTAGGTGCTTCACTGTCTTGGTTGCTGGAAGCTTCTTCGGGTTTTGTTAGTCACCATTTGGTTGCTGTCCTATTTGGTTGCTCGATTAAACTGCACTGTGTTGTTGGAGCAAACAAGTTCTATTTGACGAATTTCTGTGTCAAAATAGACCCTTGTTTGCTACATGATTTCTGATTTCCTCAAGAACTTCTTTGCAAGTTTTGGTCATGCTTCTAACAGTCTTTGCTTGTTTGCAATGCTAATTTACTTCTATGCATTGAGTAGTTCAAGCGAATTTTTTTTCCCAATTGACCATAAACTTGAAATTCTTTTGAGAGTTTGAGCCTCTTTTGCATAAACTCACAAGTTTAAAGTTTTTTAAATCTATGTGGCTGATTTGATTAATTTTATTCATACTTAATTCACATTAAGTCACTTAGATGATGAGGTTTTCAATTCTTGTTTCAACTTGTGACTTTTATGCATCATTGGAATTTGGTGTTTAAATTTTCCTTGTTTACCTTGTTCATCAAGGTTTTAACTTTGTCAACACCACATTATTTCAATTTATGCCAAATTGCTTGTGATTAATACTTATTTGATTATGTGCTCTACACATACATTTGCATCACTTGTTTTGACATTTTGAATTGTTGAGAAGTGAATACAAACTTGCTTGCTTTGAAACTTTAGAAACTTTTTGGAATTAAGGAACTTGTGACTATGCACCTAACTTTTGATTTTTCTTCCATTTCTTTTACTAACTTTTTCTCTCTTTTTACATAACTTTTATGCTTTGATTTCTTTTTCAACTAACTTTTTTTTTTCTATTTCTTTTCCTTTTAAACTAATTTTTCTTTTTCTTTGCCTAACTTTTAACTTTGCTTTTCTTTTTCATCTAACATTTCTTTTCACTTTCAATTAACCATTTTCCTTTTTACTAACATAACTTTAACTTTTAATTTTCTTTTTATTTTTCAACTAACATTAACTTTTAGCTGTTTTCTTTCTCTTTGTGCATAGTAACAATGCTCCTTCCTTCTTTTATTCTTTGATAAACAAGCAAGATAGCTTTCTTAGATTCCTTTATTTGATTGGAAGTTGCTTCTGTTTGTTTTTAACTTGAATCTCATGTATGCTTCCATTCAAATTTACATTATTTGTTCACTTCATATATATGCTGTTTGGTGAATCAGTTTTCAGCTTCTGTTCACTTGAGGAGTATCATCCTCTCCGATGGCACCTACATTTTGCCTGAGCTTGACACTCCCTCCGAGCATCTAAGGAGGAGGAGGCCTAGCGTGATGAGCCGGAGGAGGCCTGGGACAGTAGAGGTGACACAGAGATGACTCTTTCCGCTCCGTATGATCTTGAGCACCGAGGACGGTGTTACATTTTAAGTGTGGGGAGGTTGTGCAACTTCAGCAGTGCATTTTGGGTGACAAGCTTCATTTCGAACTCTTTAGTTTAGTTTCTTTTTATACTTTTTAGTTGTTTTGTATATATTTTATCTTTAGAAAACCTTTTTACTTAGTTTATTGCACTTTCTTAGTTCATTACACTTTCTAATTTTGCTTGTACATAACTTAGTATTATATAGTAGTTATGCATATTTTGATATTTTGGTCTTAATTTTGGCTTGTACATATGTTCTTTTTGGTTCTTTGCTTGATTGTGATTTGGGATGATGTGATGATTGCACCTAGTTTGATTTCCTATACACTTGTTATTTTGGTTTGATTGAAATTGGGAATTAAACTTAGGATTTTTGACCTTTTTCATCTAATCACACTATATACATATATAGAATAAATATTAGTCAAATTAATGAAATTTCCAGGAAACTTATTTTTTATAAAGGGCATTGAAATTCAAATTGAATTGAGTTAAAACATTTTCATTGAAACTTGCATGATTTATACATTGTGGAATATGGTTTTTGAGTTGAAGAACATACAACTTGTGAGTTTTTGAGCTTTATTGTGTGGTTACATTATTTGACCACTTATTTCATTCTTGTGTGTTGCTCTTCTTTATGATTGCAATCTTTAGTTTGTTTAATTCTATATATCCATTATTTAATGTATGATTATGCAATTATATGATTGAGGCCATTACTTCATTATAGCTCACTTAACCCAAATAGCCTACTATTTCATTCACCTTTGTTTGCCACTTTGAGCCTATGAATGCCCCCTTTTTGTTCTTTATTTTACCACATCATTAACCTTAAGCGAAAAATAATGAAATGTCTTTTATTTGAATCTTTGAGTAGCTTAAGTTAGTGAGTGTGTATGATGTTTAAGTGTGGGGAATATGTGGAAAACTTGGGTTGATGGATAGGTGTTTTATTCTTGTTGAAAAATATTGGAAATTTGGATACATGCTCATGTAATATTATAAGAACCATATGCATTGATGAGTTGGTATATATATTATGTTTCAAAAAAAAAAAAAAAGAAAAAAAAAATAATGAAAAGGGGACAAAATCACCTCAATGAGAAAATTCAATAATAATCAATGCATGTGTGAGTGAATTTGATGCATGAGTGTGTGTATTGGTAAAAGTGAGATCATGGGTAGCTAAGTTTGATATTATAATTGTATAGGTTGTGTGTGTTAGGTGATAATTTAGGCTAATCAATGATTCAAATGCAATAAAAAGGGGAGAAAATGCTCTAAAGTAAAGTTCAATAAAAATCAATGCATATGGGTTGTGATAAAAAAAGAGAATGCATGAGTATGTGAAAAAATGAAGAATGGGTAGTTAGGTTAGCACTTAAATTGTATAGGTTGTCATAGGTTAGGTAGGAATTTTAAGTTAATCAAAGATTCAAATTTCAAGCTCACTTGACCATGCATCCTACTTTGACCCTAGTCCCATTACAACCTTGTGGAAATACCTCATGATATTTGTATGCAAAAATGAAATAATTGTTGATTGTTAGATGAAAAGCAAGATTAGGGGAGAATTGAGTAAATCAACCCCAAACACTTGAGTGATTAGAGCGGATACACATCCGGTGAGGGTTCGATTGCTCAATTACATATTTTCACCTAGAATCATCACTTTTCTTGCAAATTTGTAAAAATCTTTGATAACTCAATTCAATTGTAGATTTGATTTGATTGCTATTACTTTAGCCCTTATGTTTATATATGTTTTCTTGGAAATTGATTTATTTTGACCAAGTAGTTGCATTCATTTAGATAGATTGCATGTAGATAGTGTTCATACATCGGTTCGAGCAATAAAGGATCGGGTTGGCCGACCTCTTAGAAGGTTGGCCCATGACCGACCTCTTCACAAAGAGTTCGGCTAAATCGTCATAAGAGGCCCAAGCAGGCCCAAACGACAGGACACAGCCCAATCTAAAGGCAGCCAAACCCTAGAAAGATAAAGGCGGTTCCCCTTAAAGATAAGACGACTTCACTCAAAGATAAGATAAGATAATTATCTTATCTCCAGAAAGGTCACTCCACACTATTATAAATACATTGGAGCACCCAAGTATAACTTATACTCTGATTCTACTAAAAACCTGCCTAAAGCACGTGATAACTTAAGCATCGGAGTCTCTTGCAAGTATCACCACCCTCCGGTGACGAAGGATCAGCAGCTCCACCAGATCCAACAAGTCGGACACGACAGCTTCGGCCACCAGATCCAACAAGTCGGACACGACAGCTCCGGCCACCAGCTCTAAACAGGTCGGACATAGCAGCACCGACCACCACAGCAGATCTCATCCAAGATCGACTTTTAGTTTCAGGTAACCCTCGGACATATACCTCGGGAACAAAATGCCCGAGTTGATGCACTTTCAAAACTAGCCAGCACCAAACCAGGGGGCAATAATAGAAGCCTCATCCAAGACATGCCCACCATGCCAGAAGCATGCCAACTTCCCTATAGCCCCACCAGAAGAGCTCCCACAAGTCCACGGGGCATATCGGACAACACCACACTCAACCACTGGAGAATTACCGTCTCGATTTGCTTACAGAATGAAGGCAATGATTCCTGTGGAGGTAGAAGAGGGATCCCCTAGAGTGATCCTCTACAATGAAGATACCAAACTCAAAGGGAAGAGATCGACCTACTTCCAGAAGTCCGAGAAAGAGCTCAGATTAGAGAGGAAGCACTAAAGCGTCGAATGGACCTAAGGTCGGTCAGGAGAAGGGAAGCTAGCAGCCAACTGAAAAGGACCATACTAAGTTGTTCAGAAGTATTGGGAAAAGGTCACCACAAAGTGTCCAACCTCGAGGGGCGAGAGCTACCAAGGTCATGGCATGCCTGCAATCTAAGAAGGGCGCCAGGCCGAGGTCTAAAAGATTGCCCGACCTAGAAGGGTAAGCACTAACATGTACACACTCTTATTCATATCTTCATTTTATTGTTTAAAAGTTTGCAGATTTCCTAAAAAAGTTTCCAATCAAGACGCATTAATCTGAGTGCAAAAATTCATCGTCTGAGTACAAAGCAACAGGTCGGCAAGATGAAAACCAAATTCATCGTCCGATCACGACAGGGTCGGCAAGGTGAAAACCAAAATCACCTCCCGATCACGACCAGGCCGGCACGATGAAAACCAAATTCATCGCTCGATCACGACAAGGTCGACATAAGTTATAAAAAGTAATCCATAAAAAGAGGCCTGACGAGGTCTGATTAAAAATGGATTACTAAAAATAACTTAAGAAGAATCGACAAGAGAAGTCGGACAGACAAAAAGCGTGCGCTATAAAGGACACAACTCTGCCAAAAAAGCTACGACTCCACGACAAGGCTATCAAAATTGTCCAGACTAACTAAAAAGGTTCTACGAGAACACTAAAAATTTGTCGGACAAGTTAGCCCCAGGGACCACCTCGACCAAGCAGAGAGTGGACAAAACAAAGAAGTGATCAAAAAGAGGTCAGACAACAAAGTACCAACACTCTACAAAGATCCACAAAAGGGACAAAGACATCCCGCAACGGCCAGAGGAAGGCTAGGAATGCTTTGCTGAAAGGTATGAAGTCTTGAAAAAAGACACTACTTAAAAGGCAAAAGCAAAATCAAAACGGTGCTAAAAAGTTGTCCAAACAAACTATAAAAAGATTCCCCATTGGAACACTACCTGAAAAGTTGTTGGATTATGACTAAAAAACCCGAGCAATAAAGACAAAGAAAGTTAGAAGAAGGCTAAAAAGTCCTCTCAACAAACTAAAAAGGGCAATACCAGACTCGCACAAGGAAAAACTACTCAAGATTGGCCAAAGTCAGGATGCTTGAGCACGACCTCCCCAAAGAGATCGAAACTCTGAAAGCACGATCTCACGGAAAGGTCTGAACTCAAGCAGGGGTGATGCTAGCTATGAACTTGATAGCTACGATTTTAGGAAATTGCACGAACGGCAAAATTCCTTCCGGCAAGTGCACCGATTATCGTCAAGTAAAAACTCACAATAGAGTGAGGTCAAATCCCACAAGGATTGGTTGAATGAGCAATTCGAATTAAAAGTTTGTTTAGTTGAGCGAAATCAACTTTTGGATGTGAATTTGTATAAAGTAAATGTGGCAGGAAACGTAAATTGCAAGGAATTGAAATTGCATAAACTTAAATTGCGAGAATTAAGGTGCGAGAAAGTAAATTGCTGAAAGTAAAAGGGAATTGGGGTGATTGCATGAATTGAAATTGCAGAATGTAAATAGAAAAGGATAGATCAGAGATGGGGAATTCATTGGGGTCAGGAGATATTGAAATCGCCGAATCTAAACATTTTCATCTCTTCCTCAACCAATGCATTCATTGAATCTTGCTTGGCAATCTTATATGATTGGATCCCAATTCCTTGGCTCACCAATTCTCTCTAAAAACAAACAAATTCCCAATCCCTTGGTTTAAATGTTCATAAGAAGAGATGATGCTCGATCACTGATTATACCACACAGTTTCATGAATCACAATTTGGTAGGATTACATGTCACAATATCCATCCAAACCTCAATCCAATTCACTGTGAGAAAGCTTCTCTAGCATAAATCCATCATTCCTTTCCCAAGGTTCCGAAGGATTCCAATTATGGGTAGTTTCTTTCCCAAGACAACTACCCAATGGAATTAGATCGAGAAGCTTTCTAACAAAATTCAAGAGAAAAGATTGAAGAAGAAGATAAAACTATTATTGATTCATTGAATTACAATAGAGCTCCCTAACCCAATGAAAGGGGTTTAGTGAGTCATAGCTCTGAATTCAATTACAAAGAGTATGAAAACTAGCAAATGATCAAAAAGTTCCCTCCTGTCCAAAGTGCCAACTAACTTCACTTCTATCCTATTTATACACTTTCTAAATTGAGCTTCTGTTGAGTTTCTTGGGCTTTGAGGCTTTCTCTTGATTTCCTTTTGCTTTGGGTTTATGATCCATAATCCTGATGAGGCTGTGATCCAATTCTGTAACATTCATTGAGCAAACTTAGTGATAAACAAGTAATGACACAAGACTCAACAAATTGAAGTTCCAGACTCATCAATTCTTCCGGCCCAATCCCATAAACCATGATATTCAATTGGGTTTCATACCATAATACGTTTAAGTTAATATCTGTGCTCAAATGCTAACTTAAACTTCAATATATTTGGCCCAGAAACCCTTTCAAAAGGTGGCGTTTAAGTTGAAGTTTAAGTTTCAGTTTAAGGTTAAACTGAAACTTAAACGTGGAATTGGAAGAAAGCAACCCAGGGGTGTAAAATGTCAAACACGTTTAAGCTTCAGTTTAAGGTTAAACTGAAGCTTAAACGTGGAAATGAAGAAAACAACCCTGGAGGAGCAATTGGGTCGAACACGTTTAACCTCCAGTTTAAGGTTAAACTGGAGGTTAAACGTGGAAAATGAGAAAGCAACCCTGGAGGAGAGAAATAGTCGAACACGTTTAACCTCCAGTTTAAGGTTAAACTGGAGGTTAAACGTGGAATTGCTCCTTGGTGAGAAAAAGTGTCGAACACGTTTAAGCTCCAGTTTAAGGTTAAACTGGAGCTTAAACGTGGAAATGCTCCTTTGGTTCAATTCTCATTCTGGCGTTTAACCTCCAGTTTAAGGTTAAACTGGAGGTTAAACGTGGAAATGCTTCTTAGTGCCTTTCTCATTCTGGCGTTTAACTTCCAGTTTAAGGTTAAACTGGAGGTTAAACGCCAGTTACAGCATTTCCTCCTTTCTCATGATTCTGGCGTTTAAGCTCCAGTTTAGGCTTAAACTGGAGCTTAAACTCCACATTTGATATTCAAGCTTCCTTTATTGATTTTGTTGCTTCCTTGCCTAGCCTCTTCTTCCCTGAAATCATCCAAACAATTGCATCAAAGTCTTGCAAAATTTCATGAGAAATCATCCATTCATAGCATTCAAGTAATATAACTAAAAACTCATGGAATTTGCATCAAAATCATATTGTTTGGATGGTTCATTGCTTTGTTGTTCATTTAACCATTCTTGGTTACTTTAAGCTCAAGAAAATGCATACAACAACTAAAACTAACAGAAAAATGCTAGTGAAACTAGCCTAAGATGCCTTGGCATCACAACACCAAACTTAATACTTGCTTGTCCCTAAGCAAGTCCTGAGTTATTTGAGAAGAAAGTATGAAACAGAAAGCATTTGAAGTTCATCAGAAGGGTTTTATTCAGAAAGTTGCAGCATCACTTTTTCATTCTTATCAGGTAGGATTATCACTTTTTCATTGCATCCATCAAACACTGCTATGGCCTCTTGTTATTCTTATGTCCTTGGCACTTTTTCCTTTCTTTGTTTTTCTTTTTCTTAGAGCTCTTTTGCTCCTTGTTTGCTCAGTGTCATGTGTTGCACAAGCCTTTGGCATTTTCTTTTTCTTATCAGTGCATTACACATATCCACTACAGGCATTTTAGTTCACATTTCTTCTTGAGACATTGGTGCCCAGCACCTCTTTGTGTGACTAAATGTTTTGTATTTAGGTTGCTCTTGATAATGGACTTTTGGTTGATAATCCCGGGTTAGTTAACCCAAGTTACCAAGTGTTGAAACACTCCACAGAATCTATTCATCCAAGCAGATCCTTAATACATAAACACCACAGGCATATGTCTCAGAAGTTCAAACCATTGGTGCCTAGCTTATTTTCTCAATTTTTTTGCTTTTTGGTTGCCCTTTTTCAGTGGCTTTTTCTTCTTCTTTTTCTTTCTTTTTCATGGCCAAAGACATTTATTCATCAAGATCCATAGACAGTATTCAACTTCTACACAAAGATGATAATTCTACACTCAATTTCCAGTGAGCTGACTAAACAATCAAGCATGCATACCACCACTTAATTCTACTTGATTTGTCACTAATTGAGCCAAGTTACTTTTGTTCAAACTTTTCTTTTATTTTTGGAAACAGAACAAGTATGGCAAGCATTTGTTTAAGAAGGTGAAGTTATATCCAAACATCTAGGCATTCACTTTATTCAAAGCAATAAACAGACAAACATACTAGAAATTTCACATAAAACTTAAATGACTTATAATGAAAGAAAGCTCATAAAGACAATTCACAAACTATCATTTGATTATTAAAGAACGAGACCACCTCTTATTTATTGCTTGGTTCTTCTTGATTCTTGGGATCCTGCTTCTTCTTGCTTCTTACCTCTTTTTGACCACTTGTACTTCCCTTGTCTTTTCTTATGAGCTTTTTCCAGAATCCAGCCTTTTTCATTGTTTCTTCCACTCCTTTTTCAAGGACCATTGCCTTGTTTATTTCTCCTTCTTTTCTCCCTTTGAAATACTCATCAAAAGCTGGGAATGCTGGGTCCATCTTGTGTAGATGTTCCCCTATGTAGTTAAGCTTGATTTGAGAACTGATGTTGTAATCAGCTTGAACTGAGTATCTTGCATTCTGTAAAGTGGTGGCTTCCTTGATTGCCAAGATATTGGCATCTTGGTGTTGGCATATGTGGCTGAGGGATTCCTGTAATTGTGAATTCTGTTCCCTTTGCAGATCTAGGAATCTTGATTCAAAGTTCCTTTGCATATCCATCATTTTTAGGTGAAAGTCCTCTTGTCTCTCCTGAGACCTCATGTATTGTTGAGACATTCCTTCTATGATTTCCTGCATTCTGCTCATATCCATGGGGTCTCTGGGAACTTGTTGCCTTCTTCCTGGAATTCCTTGCTCTTCTTGCTCTTCTTCTCCTTCTTCTCCTTCTTCTCCTTCTTCTTGCTCTGCTTCTGCTTGTTGCCCTTCTTCATTTCTTCTTTTTGTATGTCTTGGAGCAATTGGGCCAAGAGTCATTCTGTACGCAGTTATGGCCATTCCAGGATATAGCCAATTAGGTCTTTCATCTTCAAGTGGTACTTGGGCATCGATGCATAGTCTAATGATGGTGCTAGGGAAGTGGAGCCAGGAGTCATGGTCACTTTTCTCACTAAACTCTTGTATCTGTTCAGCAATGAGTTTATGAACTTTGATCTCCCCTCCCACCATAATGCAATGTAGCAAGATGGCTCTTTTAGGGACTATTTCTGAAGAGTTTGCAGTGGGTAGGATGGATCTCCTAACTATTGCATACCACCCTTTAGCTTCAGGTGTTAGGTCTCCCCTTCTCAAGACTCTTGGAGCCCCTCTTGTTTTTCTCACCCATTCAGCTCTGATGGCACAAAGGTCTTCAGCAATAGTTGTATAGTCAGGTTCTCCTATCATCCTTTCTTCATAACTTGCTTGGCTGAAACGTATGTTTTTCAGGCCAAGAGTTTTCATGATTGCTTTGGGACTGAAGTCAACTTCCACCCCTCTCACATAGCTTTTGTATGTGGGTTTCTTGGTTGAGTCTTCCCTCACTGCATTTGCATAGAACTCCTTCACCAAGTTGATGTTGATTTTAGTGATTGGCTTAGTCAGGAGCTCCCACTTCCTCTTTTTGATCTTCTCCCAAACACCTGGGAACTCATCCTTTTCAAGGTCAAAGGGAACCTCAGCTAGTACCCTTTTAGGTCTCATCCATTCGGCTTGAATCTCATGGAAAACTGATTTGTATTTCCATGCATCAAATTCCCTTTCCTCCTCCATTGGCTCCTTATCCTTTCTTCTTTTGTGGCTAGATGAGGTTGCCATTGGTTCTTTAGTTTTGGCAAGTGACAAGCTAAAGTTGACAAGGTGAAGTAAGAAAGTGTTGTTAGAAGTGTGGTGAGGTTGTTTTCGGCAAGAGATAGTTATGCTATGATGAAAGAAAATGTGCAAGAAGGAGATTTGGTGGTGTGGAACTCGTTCCTCAAGTGGTTCTTTATAGTGCATGCAAGTGAAAAATGGATGGCTAGGGTGATTTGTGAAGTATGGCTTGATGGTAAATATATGAATTAGGGAGAAGGACGAATTGCTTTTCACTTTCTTGGAAGTATTCTGGGTGCATTAGGTTGTACATGTAGCTATCTTTTCATGCAGCACTTCCTTTTCCCATGTGTTAGTTTCAAAGACTTGTGAACTTCCTTTTTGACCAAGAACCGTACCTCCCCCCTTGTCTTCTTCCTCCATTCTTATCCTTCCTTTTGTACCTGCACAAACAAACCAATTTGCTATTATTTTTCGGTCCATGTGAATAATGAATAGTACTTGCACATGTTTTTTATTCTTTTTGAATTGTAAATCAATGATTGTCTTCATGAGCTTATAGCCGTGACCTTTGTATGTATGCACACTTATTACTGGACACCAAACTTAGTGTTTGGTAATGTCTCCTGATGATATGAAATCCATGTTGGTTGTCCTTAATAATTGTGCATAATTCTAATAAATCATAGTCACTTTGGCTCTTTGATCCTAAACAATTTTACTACCTAAAATAATTGAAATCAAAGTATTAAAACGTGCAATGGTTTACTTGTCATGAATTTCTAAATCCAAAGGAACTTCTTGCTTTTCATTAACTGTGTTTAAAAGGAACACCAAACTTAATGTTTGGTTGTGCACCTTGAAAGATTGAATACAATTTGAATAAGATTTGGGGGTGCCTTCAGGTACACCAAACTTAGAGACCAATTGTATTTTACATTGCAATGTTTAGTGCACTTTATCAACAGTTGTCCTGAGGATTCAAGTTCATGCATAAGAAACCATGCTTTATTAGATGCAGAGCAAAACAATAAAGAGTAAGGATACTAAAACATGGGTTGCCTCCCATGAAGCGCTTCTTTAACGTCACTAGCTTGACGGTTGTCCCTTGTTAGGGTGGATTGTAGTGCTTGATGTCCTCTCCTCTCACTATGGAAACGTCCCCATTTGATTCCTTCATGATTTCCAAATGTTCCATAGAAAGAACTTTCCTGATTGTGCACACTTGAGGGAGCTGGGAAGGAATGGGTTTGAGGCCAGGTGGGATTGGCAGATAATGACTTGATATCACTTTGTCTCCCGGAGAGAAACCTTCAGTGGGAATTTTCTTGTTTCTCCACCCTCTTGGAAATTTCTTTACAATTCTTCCCTCTCTCTCTCGAGGATTTCTTCATTGACCCTTATGCTAGGAGGAACCTTCTGATCTATTTTTATTGATTCTTGTGGCTTTAACTCTTGTAATTCTTGTTTGCCTTCAAAGGATTGTTTTAGAGTTTCAGCTGCTGAATTGCTTTCCTCCAAACACAGATTGCTACTATCATCCTTAGGCTTTTCAGGTTCTGGTTCAGGCTCAGATGCAGGTTTAAAAACATGGAAAATGAGCTGTTCATCATGTACTCTCAAAATTAGCTCTCCTTGTTCTATATCTATGAGCGCTCTAGCAGTGGCTAGAAATGGCCTTCCCAGAATGATAGGGTGTAGGTAGCTTTCCTCCATGTTCAAAATGACAAAGTCTGTGGGGAAAAAATAATTTCTCACTTTCACCAGCACATTCTCAACTACCCCTTCAGCTTGCTTTTGAGTTTTGTCAGCCAGTTGTATGATTACATCAGTGGATCTCACCTCATTCAGTTGTAGCCTCCTCATAAGAGTCAGAGGCATCACATTTATGCTAGCTCCTAGATCACAGAATCCTTTGTCAATTTTTGTTTCCCCTATGATGCAGGGGATATGAAAACTTCCTGGGTCTGTTTTCTTAGAGACCATATCCTTCTTGATGAGTGCACTGCATTCCTTGTTCATTATTACAGTTTGTCCTCCCTTCAAAACTCTTTTCTTGCTCAGCAATTCCTTCAAATACTTGATATGTGTAGGCATCTGCTGGAGGATCTCAAGAAAGGGAATATTGATATGGAGAGACTTAAATGTCTCTAAGAACCTTGAATATGTTTTCCCTTTTTCACCTCCTCCTAACCTCTGAGGAAATGGTGCTTTTGGTTGGTATGTTCCCAGCATGCCTTCCTTTTGCATTTCCTTGGCTTGCTCAGTTTCACTTTCCTGCTTAGCTTCTTCCACACCTTCTTTCAAGATTTCTGGCTCCTTTTCTGAGGGTCTGATTCCTTCTTCTTCTGAGACTTCCTTCAATATGGTGATGGCCTTGCATTCTTCCCATCTCACTCCCTTTTGTTCCCCTTTAGGATTCTTTTCTGTGTCACTAGGGAACACTGCAGTTGACTTGGGGGCCTGTTGAGATAGCTCTCCTACTCGAGACTCCATCCACTTGAGTTTTTCACCATGGTTCCTTAAGGTCGATCTCACATCTTCCCTAAAGCTTTTCAACTCATTTATGTCCTGACCCATGTTTGCTAGTATTCCTTCTATCCTGTTTAATTGATCTTGAAATTGTTGGTTCGGATTGGATTGGGCAGGTTGATTATTTTGGCCATGATATGGTGGTTGGGAGTAAGTGTTTTGTGTGGCTTGGTATGATCTTTGGTTGGAGTTTTGGTATGTGGAATTGTTATGTTGGTTGTGGTTGTAAGGTTTGTGGGTTTGTGGTTGGGTTTGCTGGTTTCCCCACCCAAAGTTTGGGTGGTTTTTCCATCCTGGGTTGTAAGTGTTGGAATGTGGATCATATGATTGCTTTTGTTGGTTTCCCACATAGTTGGCCTCTTCCCAATCACCTCCTTCAATGCTTACTTCCTCTTGATCATGTGTGTGTATTGCAGCCACTTGCTTTGTGTCTAATTTCCGGGTGAGTTCTGCTAGTTGCTTGGCAAACACCTTGTTTTGGGCTAGAATTGTATCAACATGGTTCAGCTCCATGACTCCCTTAGTGTTGTGCCTCTCTGAAGCATAGTAGTACTCATTCTCAGCCACTGTCTCAATCACTTCAATGGCTTCTTCTACAGTCTTTTTCCTGTTCAATGAACCTCCTGATGAATGGTCTACAGCCTTCCTTGATTCATAAGAAAGTCCATCATAGAAAATATGTAATTGCACCCAGTCATGGAACATGTCTGGTGGGCATTTCCTTGTCAATTCTTTGAACCTCTCCCATGCCTCGTAGAGGGTTTCACCATCCTGTTGTCTGAAAGTCTGAACCTCAGATCGAAGCCTATTGACCTTTTGTGGGGGGTAGAAACGTGCCAGAAATTTGCTTTCCACCTCATCCCAGGTTGTTAGGCTCCCCCTTGGGAATGATTCCAGCCACTTAGCTGCCTTGTCCCTAAGTGAAAATGGGAACAAGAGCAGTATATAGGCATCTTCCTGGACTCCATTGGACTTCACAGTGTCGCAAATTCTCTGGAATTTTGTGAGATGTTGGTTTGGGTCTTCATTAGCACTCCCACCAAATGAACAATGATCCTCCACCAATGATATTAGCTGTGGTTTGAGTTCAAAATTGTTGGCTTGAATGGGTGGTTTCTGGATGCTGCTACCACAATTCCCAGAGGTTGGATTTATGTATGAACTAAGAACCCTCCTCTCAGGAATGGCATTGTTTCCATCAGCCCTCTCATGGTTGTGAACTTCTCTATCCATGTTGAGATCTAGAGCTTCCTCAAAATTGTCCTCAGATTCTCCTTCAGATTCTTCTTCTCTCAGTGCTCTCTTCCCTCTTGCTTCCCTTCTAAGTCTATGAAGGGTCCTCTCTGGTTCGGTATATGGAGGAGTTGATGTCTCTCCTCTCCTACCTGTCATACAAGAACACACCACAAGCAACAAACAAGTGGAATACTCTTGGTTAATGGAAGAGTATGGTTAGAGCAGTTGAGGAATTAATTCAAATAGTTAGTGGGTCAGTGAGTTAGTTGCTTGAATTGAAAGACATAAGAAAGAAAAAGCAATTAACAGAGTGCAGAAATTAAAATTCAACAAGTAACTTGAACTAAATTAACAAAACAAGAAAAATGCTCAATCTAGTTAACTTCCAATTTGAGAATTGTCAATCGAAAACCAATCCCCGGCAACGGCGCCATAAACTTGATGCTAGCTATGAACTTGATAGCTACGATTTTAGGAAATTGCACGAACGGCAAAATTCCTTCCGGCAAGTGCACCGATTATCGTCAAGTAAAAACTCACAATAGAGTGAGGTCGAATCCCACAAGGATTGGTTGAATGAGCAATTCGAATTAAAAGTTTGTTTAGTTGAGCGAAATCAACTTTTGGATGTGAATTTGTATAAAGTAAATGTGGCAGGAAACGTAAATTGCAAGGAATTGAAATTGCATAAACTTAAATTGCGAGAATTAAGGTGCGAGAAAGTAAATTGCTGAAAGTAAAAGGGAATTGGGGTGATTGCATGAATTGAAATTGCAGAATGTAAATAGAAAAGGATAGATCAGAGATGGGGAATTCATTGGGGTCAGGAGATATTGAAATCGCCGAATCTAAACATTTTCATCTCTTCCTCAACCAATGCATTCATTGAATCTTGCTTGGCAATCTTATATGATTGGATCCCAATTCCTTGGCTCACCAATTCTCTCTAAAAACAAACAAATTCCCAATCCCTTGGTTTAAATGTTCATAAGAAGAGATGATGCTCGATCACTGATTATACCACACAGTTTCATGAATCACAATTTGGTAGGATTACATGTCACAATATCCATCCAAACCCCAATCCAATTCACTGTGAGAAAGCTTCTCTAGCATGAATCCATCATTCCTTTCCCAAGGTTCCGAAGGATTCCAATTATGGGTAGTTTCTTTCCCAAGACAACTACCCAATGGAATTAGATCGAGAAGCTTTCTAACAAAATTCAAGAGAAAAGATTGAAGAAGAAGATAAAACTATTATTGATTCATTGAATTACAATAGAGCTCCCTAACCCAATGAAAGGGGTTTAGTGAGTCATAGCTCTGAATTCAATTACAAAGAGTATGAAAACTAGCAAATGATCAAAAAGTTCCCTCCTGTCCAAAGTGCCAACTAACTTCACTTTTATCCTATTTATACACTTTCTAAATTGAGCTTCTGTTGAGTTTCTTGGGCTTTGAGGCTTTCTCTTGATTTCCTTTTGCTTTGGGTTTATGATCCATAATCCTGATGAGGCTGTGATCCAATTCTGTAACATTCATTGAGCAAACTTAGTGATAAACAAGTAATGACACAAGACTCAACAAATTGAAGTTTCAGACTCATCAATTCTTCCGGCCCAATCCCATAAACCATGATATTCAACTGGGTTTCATACCATAATACGTTTAAGTTAATATCTGTGCTCAAATGCTAACTTAAACTTCAATATATTTGGCCCAGAAACCCTTTCAAAAGGTGGCGTTTAAGTTGAAGTTTAAGTTTCAGTTTAAGGTTAAACTGAAACTTAAACGTGGAATTGGAAGAAAGCAACCCAGGGGTGTAAAATGTCGAACACGTTTAAGCTTCAGTTTAAGGTTAAACTGAAGCTTAAACGTGGAAATGAAGAAAACAACCCTGGAGGAGCAATTGGGTCGAACACGTTTAACCTCCAGTTTAAGGTTAAACTGGAGGTTAAACGTGGAAAATGAGAAAGCAACCCTGGAGGAGAGAAATAGTCGAACACGTTTAACCTCCAGTTTAAGGTTAAACTGGAGGTTAAACGTGGAGTTGCTCCTTGGTGAGAAAAAGTGTCGAACACGTTTAAGCTCCAGTTTAAGGTTAAACTGGAGCTTAAACGTGGAAATGCTCCTTTGGTTCAATTCTCATTCTGGCGTTTAACCTCCAGTTTAAGGTTAAACTGGAGGTTAAACGTGGAAATGCTTCTTAGTGCCTTTCTCATTCTGGCGTTTAACTTCCAGTTTAAGGTTAAACTGGAGGTTAAACGCCAGTTACAGCATTTCCTCCTTTCTCATGATTCTGGCGTTTAAGCTCCGGTTTAGGCTTAAACTGGAGCTTAAACTCCACATTTGATATTCAAGCTTCCTTTATTGATTTTGTTGCTTCCTTGCCTAGCCTCTTCTTCCCTGAAATCATCCAAACAATTGCATCAAAGTCTTGCAAAATTTCATGAGAAATCATCCATTCATAGCATTCAAGTAATATAACTAAAAACTCATGGAATTTGCATCAAAATCATATTGTTTGGATGGTTCATTGCTTTGTTGTTCATTTAACCATTCTTGGTTACTTTAAGCTCAAGAAAATGCATACAACAACTAAAACTAACAGAAAAATGCTAGTGAAACTAGCCTAAGATGCCTTGGCATCAAGGGGCACTGTTCATACATCGGTTCGAGATATAAAGGACCGGGATGGCCGACCTCTTAGAAGGTTGGCCCATGATCGACCTCTTAGAAGGTTGGCCCATGACCGACCTCTTGGAAGGTTGGCCCATTACCGACCTCTTCACAAAGAGTTCAGCCAAATCGCCACAAGAGGCCCAAGCAGGACCAAACGAAGGGACACAGCCCAATCTAAAGGCAGCCGAAGCCTAGAAAGATAAAGGCGGTTCCCCTTAAAGATAAGATGACTTCACTCAAAGATAAGATAAGATAACTATCTTATCACCAGAAAGGTCACTCCACACTATTATAAATATACTGTACCACCCAGATATAACTCATACTCTGATTCTACTAAAAACCTGCCTAAAGCACGTGATAACGTAAGCATCAGAGTCTCTTGCAGGTACCACCATCCTCCGGTTATGAAGGATCAGCAGCTCCACCAGATCCAACAAGTCAGACACGACAGCTCCCGCCACCAGATCCAATAAGTTGGACATGACAGCTCCAGCCACCAGCTCTAAATAGGACGGACACAGTAGCACCGACCACCACAGCAGATCTCATCCAAGATCGACCTTCAGTTTCAGGTAACCCTCGGAACAGATAGGTGGCATTTAATTATTTGCATTGAATAAATGTTGATACCCTTTGTTTCTCTCTTGATTCTAGCATGAGGACATACTTGGTTTAAGTGTGGAGAGTTTGATAAACCCCATTTTTAGGGTTTATCTTGTGCTTAATTTAGAGGATTTTATCAACTCTTCCCATATTTATTCAATGAAATGGCATGGTTTCATGATTTTCTCCTAATTTGTGCTTGAGTTTGAAAACATGCTTTTTAGGTCTTAACTTGCTAATTTTAATTCGCCTTTGATTCCACTAGATGCCTTGATGTGTTTGTTAGTGAATTTAGGTTGAAAATGCTAGGAATGGATCAAAGGATTGAAGAGAAGAGCATGCAAAGTGGATAATTCATGGAAAATCAAGGATTTGGAGTGCATACATCGACGTGCAAGCGTGACAGACGTGCACGCATGGAGATGAAGTCGCGAGGTGGCACGTACGCGTGACGGTCACGCGTACGCGTCAAAGCTCGCACGTAACCTCATTAAAGTGAAAACGCTGGGGGCAATTTTTGAGATTCCCAGGCCCATATCTAACTCAATTTCTGAGGCTATTACATGCAGAATTGAAGAGGGGTCAGGGGGGTCATTCATACACTTTAGTTTTAGAGAGATGTAGAATTCTAGAGAGAAAGACTCTCTCCTCTCTCTAGATTAGGGTTCTTACTTTCTTCCTTTTAGATCTAGATCTCATTTTTTTGCTTTAGTTTTCCTTTACTTTTATTTGTTCTAGCCTTTAACTTCTCTTGTATTTTCTTTATTTTGTTAATTTTAGTTCATGCACTCTTTTGTTGATTTCAATTCTCTTTTAATTCAATTTGAGATTTCCATGTCTTTTTATATTTACCTTCGTTTCTATTGATGAATTCTTGCTTTGGTTAGTTATTACTTCCTTTAATTCTTGCAATTAATGATGTTTATTGATGCCAGGGCATCTAGGCCAGTTTCACTGACCTTTTCTTTACTGTTTTAAGGTAGTTTCATGCATTTTCTTAGGAAATAAGCAAGTTTTGGATGAAATTTCATTTACACCTTGACTCAAGTAACTATTGTGAATTTTACATGATTTCACAAGGATTATGCAAGGATTGAATGACAAATTGATGATGCATAATCTCATGGCTTGGGCGAGAGTTTTGATACACTTTATTTGCTTGATTTTAGGACAAAGGAAGCAAGAAGAAGCCACGTTAGCAGTCACGTTAACCTAATTAACGTAACCACTAACGTGGAATAGGGACAAGCTTGTAGCGTTAATGAAAAAGGTGGTCGTCAATAACGCCTGCGAAGCCATCATAAGCCCACGTTAATTGCCACGTTAATTAGGTTAATGATGAGCGAATAATTTATACGCTTTTTGGCATTGTTTTTAGTATGTTTTTAGTATGATTTAGTTAGTTTTTAGCATATTTTTATTAGTTTTTAGTTAAAATTCACTTTTCTGGACTTTACTATGAGTTTGTGTGTTTTTCTGTGATTTCAGGTATTTTCTGGCTGAAATTGAGGGACCTGAGCAAAAATCTGATCCAGAGACTAAAAAGGACTGCAGATGCTGTTGGATTCTGACCTCCCTGCACTCGAAGTGAATTTTCTGGAGCTACAGAGACCCAATTGGCGCGCTCTCAACGGCGTTGGAAAGTAGACATCCTGGGCGTTCCAGCAATATATGATAGTCCATACTTTGTCCAAGATTTGATGGCCCAAACCGGCGTTCCAAATCAGCTCAAGAATGCCCGGCGTTAAACGCCGGAACTGGCACAAGAATGGGAGTTAAACGCCCAAACTGGTACAAAAGCTGGCGTTTAACTCCAAGAAGAGTCTCTACACGAAAATGCTTCAATGCTCAGTCCAAGCACACACCAAGTGGGCCCGGAAGTGGATTTTTATGTCATTTACTCACCTTTGTAATTCTTAAGCTACTAGTTCTCTATATATAGGACCTTTTGCTATTGTATTTTCATCTTGGTAGCTACCTTTAGTCTTATGCTATCTTAGATCATGGGGCTGGCCTCACGGCCATGCCTAGTCCTTGTTCTTATGTATTTTCAACGGTGGAGTTTCTACACACCATAGATTAAGGTGTGGAGCTCTGCTGTACCTCGAGTATTAATGCAATTACTATTGTTCTTCTATTCAATTCAGCTTGTTCTATTCCAAGATATTCATTCGCACTCAAGAACTTGATGAATGTGATGATTATGTGACGCTCATCATCATTCTCACTCATGAACGCGTGCCTGACAACCACTCCCGTTCTACAAGCAAACAAGGCTTGAATGTTTATCTCTTGGGTTCTTTAACCGGAATCTTCGTGGTATAAGCTAGAATTGATGGCGGCATTCAAGAGAATCCGGAAGGTCTAAACCTTGTCTGTGGTATTCTGAGTAGGATTCAATGATTGAATGACTGTGACGAGCTTCAAACTCGCGATTGTGGGGCGTTAGTGACAGACGCAAAAGAATCACTGGATTCTATTCCGACATGATCGAGAACCGACAGCTGGATAGCCGTGCCGTGACAGGGTGCGTTGAACATTTCCACTGAGAGGATGGGAGGTAGCCACTGACAACGGTGAAACCCTTGCATACAGCTTGCCATAGAAAGGAGAAGAAGGATTGGATGAAGACAGTAGAAAAGTAGAGAGACGGAAGGGACAAAGCATCTCCATTCGCTTATCTGAAGTTCACACCAATGAATTGCATAAGTATCTCTATCTTTATCTTTATGTTTTATTCATATATCACCCATACCCATTTGAGTCTGCCTGACTAAGATTTACAAGGTGACCACAGCTTGCTTCATACCAACAATCTCCGTGGGATCGACCCTTACTCGCGTAAGGTTTATTACTTGGACGACCCAGTGCACTTGCTGGTTAGTTGTGCGAAGTTGTGTTTATGCCATGGTATTGAGCACCAAGTCTTTGGGGCCATTACTAGGGATTATTTGAGTTGTGAAAAGTAGTGATCACAATTTCGTGCACCAAGTTTTTGGCGCCGTTGCCGGGGATTGTTTCGTGTATGGACAACTGACGGTTCATCTTGTTGCTTAGATTAGGTATTTTTCAGAGTTCTTAAGAATGAATTCTAGTGTTTCAAGGTGATGCTCTTATCATCACCAAAGCTGATTGAGCCTCATCAATTTAGCTCTTGAATGCAATGTCCTGCTGAAGCTTGGCTATCCATGTCTAATTCCCTTAGACTGAAGTTTTAGACTAACATTGCATGATTCCTGGAATTCTCATTAAGAATTTTGATACCTTTATTTTCTTTTCCACTTAATTTTTGAAAAAAAAAATAAAAAAAAATTATAAAAATCATAAAAACCAAAAATATTTTATGTTTCTTGTCAAGTCTAATGTCTCATTTTAAGTTTGGTGTCTTGCATGCATTGTTTATTTGATCTTGGTTCTATTTTCAAGTCAATAGTACAGGGAACTGAAGATTCAGAACATGCAGCAGAGGAATTACACAGAAAAAGCTGGGCGTTCAAAACGCCCAGTGAAGAAGGACAGACTGGCGTTTAAACGCCAGCTAGGGTGCCTGGTTGGGCGTTTAACGCCCAAAAAGGTAGAGCATTGGGCGTTAAA
The DNA here is from genome assembly GCF_014773155.1 of Arachis stenosperma. NCBI lineage: Eukaryota > Viridiplantae > Streptophyta > Magnoliopsida > Fabales > Fabaceae > Arachis > Arachis stenosperma. The sequence goes on along the minus strand of NC_080381.1, from coordinate 42,829,356 downwards.
CGCCAGAATGTGCACCATTCTGGGCGTTTAACGCCAGGATGGCACAAGAGGGAAGATTTTGTTTTCAATGCAAATTTTTTTCAAGTTTTCAAAGTTTTTCAAAATCAAATCTTTTTCAAATCATATCTTTTCAATCATATGTTTTCAAAATCAATTTCTTTCCTTTTTCAAAAATACTTGCTATCAATTAATGATTTGATTCAACATTTCAAGTATGTTGCCTTTTCTGTTGAGAAAGGTTTAATGTTTGAATCATATCTTTTCTTGTTAGCCAAGTCATTAATTTTTTTTAAAAATCAAATCTTTTTAAATTGTTTCTCAAATCATATTTTCTCAATCACATCTTTTTAAAACTATAACTTTTTAATCATATCTTTTTAATCACATCTTTTTCAAAATTAGTTTTCAATCATATCTTTTTTTTTATTTCTAATTTCAAAATCTTTTTCAAAAATCACTTGATTTCTTTTCCACTCTTAGTTTTCGAAAATCAATTAAAGTTTTTCAAAATGTTTTTAAAATCTTTTTAACTTAATTTTCGAAATTTCTTCCCCTCTTCTCACATCCTTCTATTTATGGAATACCACTCCTCCTCAATGCACAATTCGAACTCTATCTCACTAAGTTCGAATCCTTCTCCCTCTTCCTTCTATTTTTCTTTTTCTCTGACACCTCAAGGAATCTCTATACTGTGACATAGAGGATTCCATATTTTCTTGTTCTCTTCTCTTTCATATGAGCAGGAACAACGACAAAGGCATTCTTGTTGAGGCTGACCCTGAACCTAAAAGGACCTTGAAGCGAAAGCTAAGAGAAGCTAAGGCACAACTCTCTGTAGAGGACCTAACAGAAATCTTCAAAGAAGAAGAACCCATGGCAGCCGAAAACAACAACAATGCTGGTGGATGAAATTGTGATCACTGTTCTAATTATTTTGAGATGAAGGCTTCTAAGGGGCACCAGTTGAATTCACAACTCCGTTCAACTAACCAGCAAGTGTACTGGGTCGTCCAAGTAATAAACCTTACGTGAGTAAGGGTCGATCCCACAGAGATTGTTGGTATGAAGCAAGCTATGGTCACCTTGCATATCTCAGTTAGGCAGATTAAAAAGTTATGGGTTCGAAAATTAATAATAAAAAGAAATAATAAAAAGGATAGAACACTTATGTAGATTCATTGGTAGGAACTTCAGATAAGCATATAGAGATGCTGTATGGCTCAAGGACGCCTGCTTTCCCACTGCCTCTACTCAATCCTTCTTACTCCTTTCCATGGCAAGCTGTGTATAGGGGTTCACCATCAGCGGTGGCTACTTTCAATCCTCTCGGGAAAATGATCCTATGCGGTTGTCAGTCGCACGGCTAATCGTCTGGAGGCATCACCCATGGTTGATGGCTACATCCCATCCTCGCAGTGAAAACTAATGCTCACGCACTCTGTCACAGTACGGCTAATCACTGGTTGGTTCCCGTGCCTACTGGAATAGAATCCCTTGATTCTTTTGCGTCTGTCACTAACGCCCAGCACTTGCAAGTTTGAAGCACGTCACAGTCATTCATTACCGGAATCCTACTTGGAATACCACAGACAAGGTGAGACTTTCCGGATTCCCAGGATCCTACTCGGAATACCACAGACAAGGTGAGACTTTCCGGATCCTCATAAATGCCGCCATCTATCTAGCTTATACCACGAAGATTCTGTTGGGGAATCTAAGAGATATACATTCAAGCTCGGTTGCATGTAGAACGGAAGTGGTTGTCAATCACGCGCGTTCATAAGTGAGAATGATAATGAGGGTTATCTAACTCATCACCTTCATCATGTTCTTGGGTACGAATGAATATCTTGGAATAAGAATAAGAGAGATTTGAATAAAAGAAAATAGAACTTCATTAATACTTGAGGTACAGCAGAGCTCCACACCCTTGATCTATGGTGTGCAGAAATTCCACCGTTGAAAATACATAAGTAAAAGAGGTTCAGGCATGGCCGAATGGCCAGCCCTCTCCATGATCAAGTGACCGAATGAATAAATAGTTAAAGTGGTCAAAAGATGTCTAATACAATAGATAAATGTCCTATATATACTAGACTAGCTACTAGGGTTTACATGAGTAAGTAATTGATGCATAAATCCACTTCCGGGGCCCACTTGGTGTATGTTTGGGCTGAGCTTGATCAATCCACGAGCTGAGGCTTCTCTTGGAGTTGAACTCCGAGTTATGACGTGTTTTGGGCGTTCAACTCCGGATCATGACGTTTTTCTGGCGTTTAACTCTAGACAGCAGCATGTACTTGGCGTTCAACGCCAAGTTACGTCGTCAATTTCCGAATAAAGTATGGACTATTATATATTGCTGGAAAGCCCTGGATGTCTACTTTCCAACGCCGTTGAGAGCGCGCCATTTGGAGTTCTGTAGCTCCAGAAAATCTATTTTGAGTGCAGGGAGGTCAGAATCCAACAGCATCAGCAGTCCTTTTGTCAGCCTTTTTCAGAGTTTTGCTCAAGTCCCTCAATTTCAGCCAGAATTTACCTGAAATCACAGAAAAACACACAAACTCATAGTAAAGTCCAGAAATGTGAATTTAACATAAAAACTAATGAAAACATCCCTAAAAGTAGCTTAAACTTACTAAAAATTACCTAAAAACAATGCCAAAAAGCGTATAAATTATCCGCTCATCACAACACCAAACTTAAATTGTTGCTTGTCCCCAAGCAACTGAAAATCAAATAGGATAAAAAGAAGAGAATATACTATAAATTCCAAAATATCAATGAATATTAATTATAATTAGATGTGCGGGACTTGTAGCTTTTTGCTTCTGAACAGTTTTGGCATCTCACTTTTTCCTTTGAAGTTTAGAATGATTGGCTTCTCTAGGAACTTAGAATTTCGGATAGTGTTATTGACTTTCCTAGTTAAGCATGTTGATTCTTGAACACAGCTACTTATGAGTCTTGGCTGTGGCCCTAAGCATTTTGTTTTCCAGTATTACCACCGGATACACAAATGCCAAAGACACATAACTGGGTGAACCTTTTCAGATTGTGACTTAGCTTTGCTAGAGTCCCCAGTTATAGGTGTCCAGAGCTCTTAAGCGCACTCTTTCTGCTTTGGATCACGACTTTAACCACTCAGTCTCAAGCTTTTCACTTGGACCTTCATGACACAAGCACATGGTTAGGGACATCTTGATTTAGCCGCTTAGGCCTGGATTTTATTTCCTTGGGCCCTCCTATCCATTGATGCTAAAAGCCTTGGATCATTGTTACCCTTGCCTTTTGGTTTTAAGGGCTTATTGGCTTTTTCTACTGCTCCTTCTTTTTTTTTTTCTAATTTTTTTTTCGCCATTTTTTTTCTTTTTTTTTTCGCAAGCTTTTGCTATTGACTGCTTTTTCTTGCTTAAAGAATCAATTTCATGATTTTTCAGATCCTCAATAACATTTCTCTTTGTTCATCATTCTTTCAAAAGCCAACAATTTTTAACATTCATAAACAACAAGATCAAAAGACATATGCACTGTTCAAGCATTCATTCAGAAAACAAAATGTATTGTCACCACATCAATATAATTAAATTAAATTCAAGGATAAATTCGAAATTCATGTACTTCTTGTTCTTTTGAATTAAAACATTTTTCTTTTAAGAGAGGTGAAGGATTAATGGAATTTATTCATAGCTTTAAGGCATGGTTACATACTAATGATCATGAAATAAAGACACAAAACATAGATAAACACAATAATTAAAAACCGAAAACAGAAAGAAATAAGAACAAGGAATGAATCCACCTGAGTGAAGGTGGCGCCTTCTTGAAGGTCCAATGGTGCTTTTTGAGCTCTTCTATGTCCCTTCCTTGCCTTTGTTGCTCCTCCCTCATTGCTCTTTGATCTTCTCTTATTTCTTGGAGAATGATGGAGTGCTTATGATGTTCCACCCTTAGTTGCTTCCAATATTTGTGTGGAGGACAACTTATCCCCTGAGGTATCTCAGGGATCTCTTGATTTGCAGCCACATGTTCTAACCAACTGAGCTATTCCAGCTTATATTAGTCTTTCCATCTCCCATGACTCAGAGGTGGAAGCTTTTTGTCTTCCCTTTGAGGTTTCTCTGGCTTTAGGTGCCATTAATGGTAATGGAAAAGCAAAAAAGCTATGCTTTTACCACACCAAACTTAAAATATTGCTCGCCCTCGAGCAAGAGAAGAAAGAAGAGAAGAAGAAGAAGAAGAAGAACATGGAGGAGAGTGAGGGGAGATGGAATCGGCTATATGGGTGGGATTGGGTGGGAAGAAGAAGTTTGAATTTTGAAGGTGAGTGGGGTTTGTGGGAAAGAGTGAGTGGTGAATGAAAAATAGAAGGGATGACCATGAATGGAGAGAGAGAGGGCGAGGTAGGTGGGGATCCTGTGAGGTTCACAGATCCTGAGGTGTCAAGGAATTCCATCCCTGCACCATATAGGCATGTAAAATGCCTTCATGCATCATTCTGGCGTTCAAACGCCCATTGATGCATGTTCTGGGCGTTCAACGCCCATGTAATGCATGTTTCTGGTGTTGAACGCCAGTTTCATGCTTGTTCCTGGCGTTCAGCGCTAGTTTGTCCTCTCTGTGCACCATCCTGGCGTTTAACGCCAGGTTGTTGCTTGTTTTGGGCGTTCAGCGCCAGAATGGTGCTCTGTTCTGGCGTTGAACGCCGGCCAGATGCACCTTACTGGCGTTGAACGCCAGTCTGCGCTGCCTCCAGGGTGAAAAATTTTTTTCTTCTGTTTTTGACTCTGTTTTTAATTTTTTTGATTTTTTCGTGACTTCTCATGATCATGTACCTAATTCAACACAAAAATAACAACAAAACAAAATAAAATAAAATTAGATAAATAAAATTGGGTTGCCTCCCAACAAGCGCTTCTTTAATGTCAATAGCTTGACAGTGGTTCTCATGGAGCCACAAGGTGATCAGGTCAATTTAGTGTGGTCCCCACACCAAACTTAGAGTTTGGATATGGGGTTTGAACACCAAACTTAGAGTTTGGTTGTGGCCTCACAACACCAAACTTAGAGTTTGACTGTGTGGGCTCTTCTTGACTCTGAACTGAGAGAAGCTCTTCATGCTTACTCTCTTTTGTCACAGAGGGATGGCCATGTGCCTGAAACACAAGGTAGTCCCCATTCAATTGAAGGACTAACTCACCTCTGTTGACATCTATCACAGCTCCTGCTGTGGCTAGGAAAGGTCTTCCAAGGATGATACATTCATCATCTTCCTTCCTAGTGTCCAGGATTATGAAATCAGTAGGGATGTAAAGGCCTTCAACCCTTACTAGCACGTCCTCCACTATTCCATAAGCTTGTCTTATGGACTTATCTGCCAATTGCAATGAGAACAAGGCAGGTTGTACCTCAATGATTCCCAGCTTCTCCATTACAGAGAGTGGCATAAGATTTATCCCTGACCCAAGATCACATAGAGCTTTTTCAAAGCTCATGGTGCCAATGGTGCAAGGTATTAAGAACTTGCCAGGATCTTGTTTCTTTTGAGGTAGAGTTCTCTGAATCCTAGTATCTAGTTCACTAATGAGCAAGGGAGGTTCACTTTCCCAAGTCTCATTACCAAACAGCTTGGCATTCAGTTTCATGATAGCTCCTAAGTATTGAGCAACTTGCTCTCCAGTCACATCTTCATTCTCTTCAGAGAATGAATATTCTTCAGAGCTCATGAATGGCAGAAGGAGATTTAAAGGAATCTCTATGGTCTCTAGATGAGCCTCAGATTCCTCAGGATCCCTAATAGGAAACTCCTTCTTGCTTGAGGAACGTCCCAGGAGGTCTTCCTCACTAAGATTTTCGTCCTCCTCCTCCCTTGTGCATTCGGCCACTTTGATCACATCAATAGCCTTGCACTCTCCTTTTGGATTCTCTTCTGTATTGCTTGGGAGAATACTGGGAGGAGTTTCAATAACTTTCTTACTCAGCTGGCCCACTTGTGCCTCTAGATTTCTAATGGAGGATCTTGTTTCATTCATGAAACTGAAAGTGGCCTTTGACAGATTAGAGACTATATTGGCTAAATTAGAATTGTTTTGTTCAGAGTTCTCTGTCTGTTGCTGAGAAGATGATGGATATGGCTTGCTATTGCCCAGTGATGAGCGGATATTTTGTACGCTTTTTGGGGGTAATTTCATGTAGATTTTAGCATGTTTCAGTTAGTTTTTAGTAAAATAATATTAGTTTTTAGGCAAAAATCATATTTCTGGACTTTACTATGAGTGTGTGTATTTTTCTGTGATTTCAGGTATTTTCTGGCTGAAATTGAGGGAGTTGAGCAAAAATCTGACTTAGGCTGAAAAAGGACTGCTGATGCTGTTGGATCCTGACCTCCCTGCACTCGAAATGGATTTTCTGGAGCTACAGGAGTCCAATTGGCGCGCTCTCAACGGCGTTGGAAAGTAGACATCCAGGGCTTTCCAGCAATATATAATAGTCCATACTTTGCGCGAAGATTGACGACGTAACTTGGCGTTGAACGCCAAGTACACGCTGCTGTCTGGAGTTAAACGCCAGAAAAACGTCATGATCCGGAGTTGAACGCCCAAAACACGTCAAAACCTGGAGTTTGACGCCAAGAAAGGCCTTTACACGTGGAAAGCTTTAGTCTCAGCCCCAGCACACACCAAGTGGGCCCCAGAAGTGGATTTCTGCACCAATTATCTTAGTTTACTCAATTTTCTGTAAACCTAGGTCACTAGTTTACTATTTAAACAACTTTTACAGACTTATCTTGTACCTCATGCTATTTTCAGATCTGAATTACATACTTTGTGACGGCATGAGTCTCTAAACTCCATTGTTGGGGGTGAGGAGCTCTGCAGCGTCTCGATGATTTAATACAATTCCTTTGTTTTCCATTCAAACACGCTTGTTCTTATCTAAGATGTTTATTCGCGCCTAACTGTGGAGAAGGTGATGATCCGTGACACTCATCACCTTCCTCAACCCCATGAACGTGTGCCTGACAACCACCTCCGTTCTACATCAGACTGAATGAATATCTCTTAGGTTCCCCAACAGAATCTTCGTGGTATAGGCCGGATTGATGGCGGCATTCATGAGAATCCGGAAAGTCTAAACCTTGTCTGTGGTATTCCGAGTAGGATTCCGGGATTGAATGACTGTGACGTGCTTCAAACTTTAACCTGCTGGGCGTTAGTGACAGACGCAAAAGAGGGATTCTATTCCAGTAGGAGCGGGAACCAACCGGTGATTGGCCGTACTGTGACAGAGTGCGTGCATAGCTTTCACTGCGAGGATGGGAAGTAGCCACTGACAACGGTGACACCCTACATAGAGCTTGCCATGGAAGGAACCTGCGTGTGAGAAGAGGATTCCAAGGAAGAGTTGAAGTCAAAGGACAAAGCATCTCCAAAACTCCAACATATTCCCCAGTACTGCAATTCAAAGTAACATTGTTCCCTCTTTTATTTTTATAATGAAATCTAGTAATTTCACTTTTAATCCAAATAATCCTTGTTGACATCCTAACTAAGATTAATAAAATAACATTGATTGCTTCAAACCAATAATCTCTGTGGATTCGACCCTTACTCACGTAAGGTATTACTTGGACGACCCAGTACACTTGCTGGTCAGTTGAACGAAGTTGATCTTGGACCATATTCTATTATCATATTCTATAAAGAGATACAATTTCGTCCACCAAGTTTTTGGCGCCGTTGCCGGGGATTATTGAGTTTGGACAATTGAAGGCTTATTTTATTTCTTAGATTAGGAATAATTTTTTTATTTTTATTTTTTTTATTGTTATAGAGTCATTAAATCTTGATAGGATAGTTTATTTTCAAAAAAATTCCTTTTCAAAAATATTATTTTTCTTAATTAATTGTTAAATTTTCGTGAGTTTAGTGTCTTGTTCTAAGTTTGGTGTCAATTGCATATCTCATATTTCTTTTAAAATTTTCGACTTGTGTTCTTTGTTCTTCATTGATCTTCAAGTTGTTCTTGCTTATTTTTCTTGTTTGATCTTGAGTTTTTCTTGTTCTGTGTCTTTTCTTGTTTTCTTGTGCTTTTTCAAAACATTAGTTTTCAAAAATTTAGTTTATCCATAAAAAATACATCTTTAAAATACATTACATTTTTAATTCAGTTGGTTATAGTGTTGGCTTATGTTCTTGGCAATTGGGCACCAGTTCTTTTGAAAATCTTTTTCAAAATAATTTTTCTTGGTTTAATCTGTGCCAAACTTTAAGTTTGGTGTTTTCTTGTTAATTTTAATATAATTTTCGAAAATTTGTCTTGGTTTTCTAAAAATTTTAAGTTTGGTGTTCTTTCTTGTGTTCTTGGTGTTCTTGTGAATCTTCAAGGTGTTCTTGAGTTTTTCTTGTGTCTTGATCTTAAATTTTAAGTTTGGTGTTCCTTGGTGTTTTCCCTCCAAAAATTTTCGAAAAATAAGGAGCATTGGATCTAAAAATTTTAAGTCTTGTGTCTTTTGTGTTTTTCTCTTTCATCATAAAATTCAAAATTCAAAAATTTTTATTTTTCTAACTAATTTTGAACTAATTTTTTTCGAAAATCTTTTATAAAAATTCAATTTTCAATTTCAAAATATTTCCACTTTCTTTTATTTATTTCGTTCTTTTTTTATTTTACAAAAAAAAAAAAAATTTTTTTTATATTTTCCAACTACTTTTTCGATTTTCTTCTTCTTCTTATTTTATTCCATTTTTATTTATTCCATCACTATATTTCAAACTATAAATTCTCAACTTGTATTCAATCATGGAAGCAAGTAGGAATGAACAGTCCAAGAGGACTCTGGGGTCATATGCCAACCCCACTACTGCTTCATATGGGAGTAGTATCTGTATACCCTCCATTGGAGTTAGTAGCTTTGAGCTGAATCCTCAGCTCATTATCATGGTGCAGCAAAACTGCCAGTACTCTGGTCTTCCACATGAAGAACCTACAGAGTTTCTGGCACAATTTCTGCAAATTGCTGATACAGTACATGATAAGGAAATAGATCAGGATGTCTACAGACTATTACTGTTTCCATTTGCTGTAAAAGATCAAGCTAAGAGGTGGTTAAATAACCAACCTAAAAACAGCATAAAAACATGAAAACAGCTGTCAGAAAAATTCCTGAATCACTATTTCCCTCCAAAAAGGATGACACAGCTAAGGCTAAGCATCCAAGGCTTCAAACAAGGAGATAATGAATCTCTTTATGATGCCTGGGAGAGATACAGAGAGTTGCTAAGAAAATGCCCCTCTGAAATGTTTTCGGAATGGGTGCAATTAGACATCTTTTACTATGGGCTTACAGAAAAAGCTCAGATTTCTCTAGACCACTCAGCTGGTGGATCTATACATATGAGAAAAACAATTGAAGAGGCTCAAGAGCTTATTGATACAGTTGCCAGAATCAACATCTGTACTTAAGCAATGAATCTTTCATGAAAGAAGAAGCTAAAACAGTAACTGCAGAACTCAGTCCAGTGGATCAGGCTAATGAATTCAATCAGCAATTGGACTTTCTAACTCAACAGCTAGCCGAATTCAAGGAAATATTACAGGAAACAAGAATGGCTAACAGGAACATGGAAGTACAATTAAAGCAGACAGAAAAACAACTGTCAAGACAAATAACAGAAGAATGTAAAGCAGTTCAATTAAGAAGTGGGAAACATTAAATACCTCACTTCAAGCAGCAGGAAACCAAGAAATGAACAAGTGGATACTCAGAATCCTCCTAAAGACAGTCCGAGCCCAGAAAGGGACAAAGCTGGCGTTCAACGCCAGTAACAAACAAGGAAGGGGCGTCTAACGCCACTCCAGCTCCCACCACTGGCATTCAAATACCAGTGGGAATCAGTCACATACAAGTGCTGATAACAACCCTTCTAAAAAGGCTTCCCAACCCACTTCTGTAGGTAATAAACCTGCAGCAACTAAGGTTGAGGAATACAAAGCCAAAATGCCTTATCCTCAAAAACTCCGCCAAGCGGAACAGGATAAGCAATTTGCCCGCTTTGCAGACTACCTCAGGACTCTTGAAATAAAGATTCCATTTGCAGAAGCACTTGAGCAAATACCCTCTTATGCTAAGTTCATGAAAGAGATCTTAAGTCATAAGAAGGATTGGAGGGAAACTGAAAAAGTTTACCTCACTGAAGAATGCAGTGCAGTCATTCTGAAAAGCTTACCTGAGAAGCTTAAAGATCCTGGGAGCTTTATGATACCATGCACATTAGAGGGCACTTGCACCAAGCAAGCTTATGTGATCTTGGAGCAAGTATCAACCTAATGCCTGCATCTACTATTAGAAAGCTTGGTTTAACTGAAGAATCAGACCAACCAGGATATGTCTTCAACTTGCTGATGGCTCCATTAAATACCCATCAGGCGTGATTGAGGACATGATAGTCAAGGTTGGGCCATTTGCCTTTCCTACTGACTTTGTGGTGCTGGAAATGGAGGAGCACAAGAATGCAACTCTCATTCTAGGAAGACCTTTCCTAGCAACTGGCCGAACCCTCATTGATGTCCAAAAAGGGGAAGTAACCTTGAGAGTCAATGAGGAAGAGTTCAAGCTGAATGTTGTTAAAGCCATGCAACATCCAGACACCCCAAATGACTGCATGAATGTTGATATAATTGACTCTCTGGTAAGAGAGGTCAATATGGCTGAGAGTCTCGAATCAGAGCTAGAGGAAATTAGACTCAATGCTTTCGAAAATGCAAAGATTTACAAGAGAAAGCGAAAGATGGCATGATAAGAAATTGTCATCCAGAGTCTTTGATTCGGGGCAAAAAGTTCCGCTATTCAATTCTAGGCTCAAATTATTCCCTGGGGAATTAAAATCCCGGTGGAGAGGTCCATATGTCATTACAAACGGGTCACCATATGGATACATAGAGCTTCAGGATAATGACTCTAACAAAAAGTTCATTGTTAATGGACAAAGAGTCAAACATTATCTTGAAGGCAATTTTGAGCAAGAATGCTCAAAACTGAGACTTGATTAAAACTCAGTCCAGCTAAAAGACATTAAGAAGCGC